>NW_021170410.1:0-919 GCF_002162155.2 Triticum dicoccoides
TCCCAAAGCGATTTCCATAGTTGTTGAACCCCAATGTGCGTTTCCGTGTCGGTCATCAAGACTCACAGTTTTGGCCGAATCGGGCCGCTTCTTGGACTATTACTCACAGTTTTGGGGTCTCGGAGTGATTTCAACGATTGATGAACCCCGTGGTGCATTTACGTGCTGGTCATCAGCACTCGCGGTTTTCGCTGATTCTTGCCTGTTTCATGGACTATTACTCACTGTTTTGGGGTCCCGAAGCGATTTCCATAATTGTTGAACCCCAAGGTGCGTTTACGTGTCGGTTATCCACACTCACAGTTTTGGCCGATTCTGGCCCGCTTCTTGGACTATTACTCACTGTTTTGGGCTCCTGGAGTGATTTCAACAATTGACAAACCCCGTGGTGCGTTTATGTGTCGGTCATCAACACTCGCGGTTTTGGCTGATTCTGGCCCGTTTCATGATCTATTACTCACAATTTTGGGGTCCCGGAGTGATTTCCATAGTTGTTGACGTTTACGTGTCGGTCATCAACACTCACAGTTTTGGCCGATTTTGGCCCGCTTCTTGGAGTACAACTCACTATTTTGGGGTCCCAGAGTGATTTCAACGATTGACGAACCCCGTGGTGTGTTTACGTGTCGGTCTTCAGCACTCGCGGTTTTGGCCGATTCTGGCCCGTTTCATTCACTATTACTCACCGTTTTGGGGTCCCGAAGCGATTTCCATAGTTGTTGAACCCCAAGGTGCATTTCCGTGTTGGTCATCAACACTCACAGTTTTGGCCGATTCTGGCCCACTTCTTGGACTATTACTCACTGTTTTGGGGTCCCGGAGTGATTTCAACGATTAACGAACCCCGTAGTGCGTTTACGTGTCGGTCATCAGCACTCGCGGTTTTGGCCGATTCTGGCCCATTTCATGGACTATTACT
>NW_021170411.1:0-1047 GCF_002162155.2 Triticum dicoccoides
GTGTATTGCTATGTGTGGGATCTGACTATCTAGTTGTTTATTCTTAGTAGCCTCTCTTACCGGGAAATGTCTCCTAGTGCTTCCACTGAGCCCTGGTAGCTTGCTACTGCTCCGGAACACTTAGGCAGGCCGGCATGTGTCCTTCTTCGATCCTGTGTCTGTCCCTTCGGGGAAATGTCACGCGATGAATACCGGAGTCCTGCTAGCCCGCTACAGCCCGGTTCACCGGAGTCCTGTTAGCCCAGTGCTACAGCCTGGATTCACTCGCTGATGACCGACACGTTCGATGCTGGGTCATGGATGCCTGTCCCTGTAAGTTAGTGCCACTTTGGGTTTACGACTAGCCATGTCAGCCCGGGCTCTTTACCATATGGATGCTAGCGACACCATCATATACGTGTGCCAAAATGCGCAAACGGTCCCGGGCAAAGGTAAGGCGACACCCGTGGGGATACCGTGCGTGAGGCCGCAAAGCGATATGAGGTGTTACATGCTAGATCGATGTGGCATCGAGTCGGGGTCCTGACAGCTTTTGGTATCAGAGCCAGGTTGCCTGTAGGATTACCAAGCCATACTGGTCGAAGTTGAGTCTAGAAATTCTTTAGTTATATAAGGGAATTGCTTGTGGGATGGAACGTAAGGCTCTTTTTACTCCTTTACCTCATGGCCTTCTGATCGGAGTCATCCTATCTTTCCGACGGGGTTAAGGAACTAGGCTTCTCCTCCGTCTATCAGGATCACGTGTTACTACTCCGTAGTTCCATAGGATTGGTTGATCAGAGTCATACCCCAGTTTCGAGTACTTCCGGTGTAGTCTGGTTAGTACTATCTCAG
Organism: Triticum dicoccoides; assembly: GCF_002162155.2. NCBI lineage: Eukaryota > Viridiplantae > Streptophyta > Magnoliopsida > Poales > Poaceae > Triticum > Triticum dicoccoides. The sequence continues at coordinate 835 of NW_021170411.1, forward strand.
AACCTTGAGTGATGATGATAAGTATGTTACTACCCCATGTTTTAGTAGGATGTCTCATTCTGAGCTTTTTACTGCCGTTATGCTGCCGGATTTTCCCTAGGAGTTCGAGTGATACTAATTCCTTGTCCTACATTCTACAGTCCTTAGTTGTTGCTGATTCCGTCCTTGATTCGTTTCTCAGGATGTCATCAGCCAAGCGAAGTTCCGTTGCTC
>NW_021170412.1:0-1898 GCF_002162155.2 Triticum dicoccoides
TTTTTTTTCTCCCTCTTTCCAAGACAAACTAGATAAGATGCAGATTGGATCAGGCGAAGATGTGAATGACCTCAACTATGATTATGACAATGAACAGTGCATAGCACGTGGTGGAAATTAATAGATGGGATGGTGGACAGTGGAACGGATAATGATGCAGCGGCGGCGTGACTAATGTGAACAGAACTCGAAACTCTAAAGGAACTAGACACTAAGACCAGCAACTGACACGACGATGCAACCGATAATTCAACTATGCAAGCAATGAATAGAAAATTGCAAAGGCTCAGACTGGCTTGGATAAAGGATGAACAGATCTAACTTTTTTTTTGTGGCTTTTTCTTGGACAATAGGTAAGAAAATAAATCTAATCTAAGAAAAACTAGAAATTCTCACCGAGTAACCTGAAAACTGATACCACTTGATAGAGGCGGGGTGTCCCGATCTTTCGATGAGATCATACTACTGATTTGGTGGAGACGACTTTGACGATCCGACTACAAACGTGCACGACGTTGCGCCTTAGCAATCGCTAAACCAATCTCCTGAGGTTATTGACCACGCCGGAGCACGATCAACCTGACCACGAAGGTCTATTCCTGCAAGCAATCGAAGAACGAGCAAGAATATGATAAAAGCAATCTGAATATTGCGAATATATATGAAGTATTGATAAAGGTGGGGATCCGGAAGCGGTCTTGGTCTGGTCGTTGGACACAAACGAAGTACACGAAGTTGCAATGGCTAACTTTTAACTAAACAAATCCCAAGGAAAAGCTACTAGATGGATCTACTTATATAGGAGCAAGGGGTGGCGGCCAATGAGGTGGGAGGACGTCCCAAGGCAGCCTAAAACTAAATCTAGGTCGTACAAGGCCAATGGGCCCAAGTGGAGGTGATGTAACACCTTTGGACTTGTAGTTTGACTCGGATTCTGCTACAGCATCAGATTGTTTCTTCCACAACTCAACGCTCCGTACGAATTTTAAGGTGATTCCAATTGGGTTGGAAAGTGCACGAAATCTAGTTTCCAACAAAAAAAGAATCACCCAATTCGGAGTCCGTATGAAAAACTTGTGTGCGTTATGAGTCAGGTGTGTCTGTGCAGTCCGAATCTGAATCCAGAACGTGAGACACCTGGACTCTATCTTCTCTTGGGCCAAAAGTGACGTGAGAGAACTTTTTGGACAGCAAATAAACATCTCTTTCTTCCTTATCTTCATATGTGGATTGTACAAATGTCCCATACACCTGCAATTAGACAAAACACAAAAGTGTGTGAAGTATTTTTGTTCTGGATAACATAAATAGATTATTGAATAGTTTGCACTAGAAATCACCTGACAAATATGCATATATGCAATATTTTTGGTCATATCCAAGGTAGTCATGTCCTCATCAGATGGTGGAGAAGCTCTCTCTCACCACAAGACCACATCCACATCCTTACTACATCCAATGGTTCAACAACAGCGGCAAGGTTAAGGTAACACGTACTGTTCGTGTGCATTTTAGTATCTCTACATATGCTGATTATGTTGATTGTGATGTGGTACCTATGCAAGTATGTTCCTTATTACTTGGTAGACCATGGCAATTTGATAAAAATTCTGTACACCATGGTAGAAACAATCACTATACTCTTGTTCATAAGGATAAAAATATTACTTTGCTTCCTATGACTCCTGATTCCATTTTGAAAGATGATATTAATAGAGCTAATAAAGCACAACAGGAGAAGAATAAGAGTGAAAATCAGATTGTGGCAAAAGAATTTGAGCAACAAATGAAGCCTAATAATAAACCATCTAGTGTTGCTTCTGAAATTAAATTGAAAAGTGCATGTTTATTTGCCACCAAATCTGATATTGATGAGCTAGATTTCAGCAAATCTGTTT
>NW_021170413.1:0-954 GCF_002162155.2 Triticum dicoccoides
AAAAATTTTGGGCCTAAACGGAGCGTGGCTACCCGACTCTTTTTTTTTTCCGAAACCTACTCCGGCAAGGAAACACGAATCGGAATCTAGATGGATCTCGAAAACAACCCTAATAAGCAAGGAACTCGGATTGGTGGTGGATATATGGTGGTGGTATATGGCAGCGGTGGTGGTAGCGGTGGTAGTATATGGATATGGATCGGTGGTGGTATATGGACACGGATTGGTGGTGGTATATGGATACGGATTCGGAGCGGTGGTGGTAGATGGCAGGGGCGATGATGATGGTGCGGCGGCGGCGTGACAACTTATGACCAGAACTCGAAACTCTAAAAGACTAGACTCTAAGACCAGCAACTAGACACGACGATGCAACCGCAAATTCAACAAAGCAAAACCCTAAAAAGATTATGCAAAGGCTCAGATTGGTTCGGATATGATGAACTAACCCTAATTTTTTTATGGCTTTTTCGTGGACTGTAGGTATGAAGAACAGACTCGATCTAAACTACGAAAAACTGTAAAATCTCACCGAGCAACCTGGAAATCTGATACCACTTGATAGAGGCAAAGGTGTCCCGTCTTTCGATGAGATGGTGGATTTCGCTTTGGCGGAAGTCGACTTTGACGATCCGACTACGAACGTGCGAGGACGTCGCGCCTTAGCAATCGCTAAACCAACTCCGAGAGGTTATTGACCACGCCGGAGCACGATCAACCTGACCACGAGGGTCTGTTTCCTGCGAGCAAACGAAGAACAAGCAAGAAACTAAGATTGCAATCTGGATATTGCGAATATAAGATGAAAGCTTTATTGATCAAGGTGGGGTTCTGTGACGCCTTTGTCTGGTCGTTGAACACAAACGAAGTACGCGAAGTTGCAGCTATGGCGAACTTTTAATCTAAACAAAACCCAAAGTCTAAACGATGCCCTAAGGGCTGTATATATGGAGG
>NW_021170414.1:0-604 GCF_002162155.2 Triticum dicoccoides
CCTCGACTCGCATTATGCTAAGACAGGGTGGCACTGCTGTCATGTGCTCGTCTCGGCGTCCATCGTCGCTACCGCGACGACGTCCGCCTCGACTCGTGTTACGCTAAGACAGGGTGACACTGGTGTCCCGTGCTCGTCTCGTCGTCCGTCGTCGCTACCGCGACGATGTCCGCCTTGACTCGCGTTACGCTAAGACAAGTTGGCAATGGTGTCACGTGATCGTCTCGGCGTCAGTCGTCGCTACCGCGACGACGTTCGCCTCGACTCGCGTTACGCTAAAAAAGGGAGGCAGTGCTGTCACGTGCTCGTCTCGGCGTCCGTCGTCGCTACCGCAACGACGTCCGCCTCGACTCGCGTTACGCTAAGACAGGGTGGCACTGGTGTCACGTGCTCGTCTCGGCGTCCGTCGTCGCTACCGCGACGACGTCCGCCTCGACTCGCGTTACGCTAAGACAGGGAGGCACTGGTGTCACGTGCTCGTCTCGGCGTCTGTCGTCGCTACCGCGACGACGTCCGCCTCGACTCGCGTTACGCTAAGACAGGGTGGCAATGGTGTCACGTGCTCGTCTCGGCGTCCATCGTCGCTACCGCGACGACGTCCGCC
>NW_021170414.1:2290-4366 GCF_002162155.2 Triticum dicoccoides
ACCGCAACGACGTCCGCCTCGACTCGCGTTATGCTAGGACAGGGTGGCACTGGTGTCACGTGCTCGTCTCGGCGTCCGTCGTCGCTATCGCGACGACGTCCGCCTCGACTCGCATTACGCTAAGACAGGGAGGCAGTGGTGTCACGTGCTCGTCTCGGCGTCCGTCGTCGCTACCGCGACGACGTCCGTCTCGACTCGCGTTACGCTAAGACAGGGTGGCGCTGGTGTCACGTGCTCGTCTCGGCCTCCGTCATCGCTACCGCGACGACGTCTGCCTCGACTCGCGTTACGCTAAGACAGGGTGGCAGTGGTGTCATGTGCTCGTCTCGGCGTCCGTCGTCGCTACCGCGACGACGTCCGCCTCGACTCACGTTACGCTAAGACAGGGTGGCAGTGGTGTCACGTGCTCGTCTCGGCGTTCGTCGTTGCTACGGCGACGACGTCTGCCTCGACTCGCGTTACGCTAAGACAGGGAGGCACTGGTGTCACGTGCTCGTGTCAACGTCCGTCGTCGCTACCGCGACGACGTCCGCCTCGACTCGCTTACGCTAAGACAGGGTTGCAGTACTGTCGTGTGCTCGTCTCGGCGTCTGTCGTCGCTACCGCGGCGACGTCCGCCTCGACTCGCGTTACGCTAAGACAGGATGGCAATGGTGTCACGTGCTCATCTCGGTGTCCGTCGTCGCTACCGCGACGACGTCCGCCTCGACTCGCGTTACGCTAAGACAGGGAGGCACTGGTGTCACGTGCTCGTCTCGGCGTCTGTCGTCGCTACCGCGACGACGTCCGCCTCGACTCGCGTTACGCTAAGACAGGGTGGCAATGGTGTCACGTGCTCGTCTCGGCGTCCATCGTCGCTACCGCGACGACGTCCGCCTCGACTCGCGTTATGCTAAGACAGGATGGCACTGGTGTCACGTGCTCGTCTCGGCGTTCGTCGTCGCTACCGCGACGACGTCCGCCTCGACTCGCGTTACGCTAAGACAGGGTGACACTGGTGTCCCGTGCTCGTCTCATCGTCCGTCATCACTACCGCGACGACGTCCGCCTCGACTCGCGTTACGCTAAAAAAGGGAGGCAGTGCTGTCAGGTGCTCGTCTCAGCGTCCGTCGTCGCTACCGCAACGACGTCTGCCTCGACTCGCGTTACGCTAAGACAGGGTGGCACTGGTGTCACGTGCTCGTCTCGGCGTCCGTCGTCGCTATCGCGACGACGTCCGCCTCGACTCGCGTTACGCTAAGACAGGTTGGCAATGGTGTCACGTGCTCGTCTCAGCGTCCGTCGTCGCTACCGCGACGACGTCCGCCTTGACTCGCGTTACGCTAAAAAAGGGAGGCAGTGCTGTCACGTGGTCGTCTCAGCGTCCGTCGTCTCTACCGCGACGACGTCCGCCTCGACTCGCATTACGCTAAGACAGGGAGGCAGTGGTGTCACGTGCTCGTCTCGGCGTCCGTCGTCGCTACCGCGACGACGTTCGCCTCGACTCGCGTTACGCTAAGACAGGGTGGCACTGGTGTCACGTGCTCGTCTCGGCCTCCGTCATCGCTACCGCGACGACGTCCGCCTCGACTCGCGTTACGCTAAGACAGGGTGTCAGTGGTGTCACGTTCTCGTCTCGGCGTCCGTCGTCGCTACCGCGACGACGTCCGCCTCGACTCGCGTTACGCTAAGACAGGGTGGCAGTGGTGTCACGTACTCGTCTCGGGGTCCGTCGTCGCTACCGCAACGACGTCCGCCTCGACTCGCGTTACGCTAAGACAGGAAGGCACTGGTGTCACGTGCTCGTCTCGGCGTCCGTCGTCGCTACCGCGACGACGTCCACCTCGACTCGCTTACGCTAAGAGAGGGTTGCAGTACTGTCATGTGCTCGTCTCGGTGTCCGTCGTCGATATCGCGACGACGTCCGCCTCCACTCGCGTTACGCTAAGACAGGGTGGCACTGGTGTCACTTGCTCAACTCGGCGTCCGTCGTCGCTACCGCGACGATGTTCGCCTCGACTCGCGTTACGCTAACACAGGGTGGAAGTGGTGTCTTGTGCTCGTCTCGGCGTCCGTCGTTGCTACCGCGACGACGTC
>NW_021170415.1:0-1271 GCF_002162155.2 Triticum dicoccoides
AATTGCCGCATTTTATGATTATGAAATTTGGCAAATGGATGTCAAAACTGCATTCCTGAATGGATTCCTGGAAGAAGAGTTGTATATGATGCAACCAGAAGGTTTTGTCGATCCAAAGGGAGCTAACAAAGTGTGCAAGCTCCAGCGATCCATTTATGGACTGGTGCAAGCCTCTCGGAGTTGGAATAAACGTTTTGATAGTGTGATCAAAGCATTTGGTTTTATACAGACTTTTGGAGAAGCCTGTATTTACAAGAAAGTGAGTGGGAGCTCTGTAGCATTTCTGATATTATATGTGGATGACATATTACTGATTGGAAATGATATAGAATTTCTGGATAGCATAAAGGGATACTTGAATAAAAGTTTTTCAATGAAAGACCTCGGTGAAGCTGCTTACATATTAGGCATTAAGATCTATAGAGACAGATCAAGACGCTTAATTGGACTTCCACAAAGCACATACCTTGACAAAATTTTGAAGAAATTCAAAATGGATCAAGCAAAGAAAGGGTTCTTGCCTGTGTTACAAGGTGTGAAATTGAGTAAGACTCAATGCCCGACCACTGCAGAAGATAGAGAGAATATGAAAGATGTTCCCTATGCATCAGCCATAGGCTCTATCATGTATGCAATGCTGTGTACCAGACCTGATGTGTGCCTTGCTATAAGTTTAGCAGGGAGGTACCAAAGTAATCCAGGAATGGATCACTGGACAGCGGTCAAGAACATCCTGAAATACCTGAAAAGGACTAAGGATATGTTTCTCGTATATGGAAGTGACAAAGAGCTCATCGTAAAAAGGTTACGTTGATGCAAGCTTTGACACTGATCCGGACGATTCAAAATCGCAAACCGGATACGTGTTTACATTAAACGGTGGAGCTGTCAGTTGGTGCAGTTCTAAACAAAGCGTCGTAGCGGGATCTACATGTGAAGCGGAATACATAGCTGCTTCGGAAGTAGCAAATGAAGGAGTCTGGATGAAGGAGTTCATATCCGATCTAGGTGTCATACCTAGTGCATCGGGTCCAATGAAAATCTTTTGTGACAATACTGGTGCAATTGCCTTGGCAAAGGAATCCAGATTTCACAAAAGGACCAAACACATCAAGAGACGCTTCAACTCCATCCGGGATCTAGTCCAGGTGGGAGACATAGAGATTTGCAAGATACATACGGATCTGAATGTTGCAGACCCGTTGACTAAGCCTCTTCCACGAGCAAAACATGATCAGCACCAAAGCTCCATGGGTGTTAGATTCATTACA
>NW_021170416.1:0-2489 GCF_002162155.2 Triticum dicoccoides
GATAAGATAAATATATTTTTGGTATTTTATAATATAGATGCAGAAAATAAAAGATGCAAATAAAAGTAGATTGGGAGCAAATATGATAAGAGATAGACCCGGGGGCCATAGGTTTCACCAGAGGCTTCTCTCAAGATAGCATAAGTACTACGGTGGGTGAACAAATTACTATCGAGCAATTGATAGAAAAGCGAATAATTATGAGATTATCTAGGCATGATCATGTATATAGGCATCTCGTCCGCAACAAGTAGACCGACTCCTGCCTGCATCTACTACTATTACTCCACACATCGACCGCTATCCAGCATGCATCTAGAGTATTAAGTTCATAAGAACAGAGTAACGCATTAAGAAATATGACATGATGTAGAGGGATAAACTCAAGCAATATGATATAAAACCCATCTTTTTATCCTCGATGGCATCAATACAATACGTGTTTTGCAACCCCTACTGTCACTGGGTAAGAACACCGCAAGATTGAACTCAAAGCTAAGCACTTCTCCCATGGCAAGAAAGATCAATCTAGTAGGCCAAACCAAACTGATAATTCGAAGAGACTTGCAAAGATAACTCAATCATATAAAAGAATTTAGAGAAGATTCAATTATTATCCATAGATAAATTTGATCATAAACCCACAATTCATCGAATCTCGACAAACACACCGCAAAAAGAGATTACATCGAATAGATCTCCACACGAGAGGGGGAGAACATTGTATTGAGATCCAAAAAGAGAGAAGAAGCCATCTAGCTAATAACTATGGACCCGAAGGTCTGTGGTAAACTACTCACAACTCATCGGAAGGGCTATGGTGTTGATGTACAAGCCCTCCATGGTGGAGTCCCCCTCCGGCAGAACGCTGGCGACGGCTCCAAGATGGGATCTCGCGGATACAGAAGGTTACGGCGGTGGAAATTGTGTTTCGGGTGCTCCCTAGATGTTTTCGGGCTATGTAGGCTTATATAGGAGGAAGAAGTACGTCGGTGGCCGCCCGAGGGGCCCACGAGACAGGGGGGCGCACCCTATGGGGGGCACCCTACCTTGTCGTGGCCCCCTCGGCTGCTTCTTGACTTCCACTCCAAGTCCTCTGGATCACGTTCGTTCCAAAAATCAAGCTCCCGAAGATTTCATTCCATTTGGACTCCGTTTGATATTCCTTTTCTTCGAAATACTGAAATAGAAAAAAAACAGCAATACGGGTTGGGCCTATGGTTAGTAGGTTAGTCCCAAAAATGATATAATTGTGTAAAATAAAGCCCATAAACATCCAAAACAGGTAATATAATAGCATGGAACAACCAAAAATTATAGATACGTTGGAGCCGTATCAAGCATCCCAAGCTTAATTCCTACTCGTCCTCGAGTAGTTAAATGATAAAAACAGAATTTTTTATCTGGAATGCAACCTAGCATAATTCTCAATATAATTTTCTTTATTGTGGCATGAATGTTCAGATCCAAATGATTCAAGATAAAAGCTTACAAAACATAAAAATAATAATGCTTCAAAGCATACTAATAAATAATCATGTCCTATCAAAATAAGATAGCCAAAGAAAGCTTATCCCTACAAAATCATATAGTTAGCCCATGCATCATTTTAATTACACAAAATACTCTCATCATGCACAACCCCGATGACGAGCCGAGCAATTGCTACATACTTTTTAACGCGCTTCAGCTTTTTCAACTCTTACGCAATACATGAGCGCAAGCCATGGACATAGCACTATGGTGGCCTAATATGGTGGTTGTGAGGACAAAAAGTGGGAGAAGATAGTCTCACATCAACTAGGCGTATCAACGGGCTATGGAGATGCCCATCAATAGATATCAATGTGAATGAGTAGGGATTTCCATGCAACGGATGCACTAGATCTATAAATATATGAAAGCTCAACAAAAGAAACTAAGTGGGTGTGCATCCAACTTGCTTGCTCATGAAGACCTAGGGCATTTTGAGGAAGCCCGTCATTGGAATATACAAGCCAAGTTCTATAATGAAAAATTCCCACTAGTATATGAAAGTGACAACATATGAGACTCTCTATCATGAAGATCATGGTGCTATTTTTGAAGCACAAGCGTGGAAAAAGAGATAGTAGCAATTGTCCCTTCTCTCTTTTTCTCTCATTTTTTTCTTTTTTTCGTGGGCTTCTTTGGCCTCTTTTATTTCATGGGCTTCTTTGGCCTCTTTTATTTTTATAAAGTACGAAGTCCCATCCCGACTTGTGGGGGATAGTCTTCAGCATCCTTTCCTCACTGGGACAATGCTCTAATAAAGAAGTTCATCACACTTTTATGGATTTACAACTCAAGAATTACAACTCAAAGCCAGAACAAAATATGACTCTAAATGAATGCCTCTGGCGGTGTACCGGGATATGCCATGAATCAAGAGTGACCTTGCCACAAATACGATGTCAACTACATGATCATGCAAAGAGCAATATGAGAATGATGAACGTGTCATAGTAAAC
>NW_021170417.1:0-1344 GCF_002162155.2 Triticum dicoccoides
AATGAACAGTGCATAGCACGTGGTGGAAATTAATAGATGGGATGGTGGACAGTGGAACGGATAATGATGCAGCGGCGGCGTGACTAATGTGAACAGAACTCGAAACTCTAAAGGAACTAGACACTAAGACCAGCAACTGACACGACGATGCAACCGATAATTCAACTATGCAAGCAATGAATAGAAAATTGCAAAGGCTCAGACTGGCTTGGATAAAGGATGAACAGATCTAACTTTTTTTTTGTGGCTTTTTCTTGGACAATAGGTAAGAAAATAAATCTAATCTAAGAAAAACTAGAAATTCTCACCGAGTAACCTGAAAACTGATACCACTTGATAGAGGCGGGGTGTCCCGATCTTTCGATGAGATCATACTACCGATTTGGTGGAGACGACTTTGACGATCCGACTACAAACGTGCACGACGTTGCGCCTTAGCAATCGCTAAACCAATCTCCCGAGGTTATTGACCACGCCGGAGCACGATCAACCTGACCACGAAGGTCTATTCCTGCAAGCAATCGAAGAACAAGCAAGAATATGATAAAAGCAATCTGAATATTGCGAATATATATGAAGTATTGATAAAGGTGGGGATCCGGAAGCGGTCTTGGTCTGGTCGTTGGACACAAACGAAGTACACGAAGTTGCAATGGCTAACTTTTAACTAAACAAATCCCAAGGAAAAGCTACTAGATGGATCTACTTATATAGGAGCAAGGGGTGGCGGCCAATGAGGTGGGAGGACGTCCCAAGGCAGCCTAAAACTAAATCTAGGTCGTACAAGGCCAATGGGGCCAAGTGGAGGTGATGTAACACCTTTGGACTTGTAGTTTGACTCGGATTCTGCTGCAGCATCAGATTGTTTCGTCCACAACTCAACGCTCCGGACGAATTTGAAGGTGATTCCAATTGGGTTGGAAAGTGCACGAAATCTAGTTTCCAACAAAAAAAGAATCACCCAATTCGGAGTCCGTATGAAAAACTTGTGTGCGTTATGAGTCAGGTGTGTCTGTGCAGTCCGAATCTGAATCCAGAACGTGAGAGACCTGGACTCTATCTTCTCTTGGGCCAAAAGTGACGTGAGAGAACTTTTTGGACAGCAAATAAACATCTCTTTCTTCCTTATCTTCATATGTGGATTGTACAAATGTCCCATACACCTGCAATTAGACAAAACACAAAAGTGTGTGAAGTATTTTTGTTCTGGATAACATAAATAGATTATTGAATAGTTTGCACTAGAAATCACCTGACAAATATGCATATATGCAATATTTTTGGTCATATCCAAGGTAGTCATGTCCTCATCATCCTCCCCTTCTTGAAAATAAAGCCGTCCTC
>NW_021170418.1:0-1135 GCF_002162155.2 Triticum dicoccoides
CCATACACCTGCAATTAGACAAAACACAAAAGTGTGTGAAGTATTTTTGTTCTGGATAACATAAATAGATTATTGAATAGTTTGCACTAGAAATCACCTGACAAATATGCATATATGCAATATTTTTGGTCATATCCAAGGTAGTCATGTCCTCATCATCCTCCCCTTCTTGAAAATAAAGCCGTCCTCGGCGTTGCTTAATCTGAAATGTGGCTAACAAAAGAGACAAGGTGTACATGTTGTATATGTATATGTCATCCATTTTTACTTCCCTTGATTTTTGCATATATGACACATGAATAGATGAGTAACTTTCATAGTTCATAAAATCTAAAGCCAAAAAATTAGCACAAGAAGTAGAAGGCATGAAAATATTGCAACTCAGTTTGCACATATAAGTGAAGCTCTTATTCATTTCAAAAGATTGACAATGTTCATCATTAAACCATCCCAACATTTGTGAATAAACCTTACTTGCATCAAATTTACATGCTACAACATGCTTAAATAAGCAAACATGCAATAAGTCATTCAACACAGAATCATCACCAAGATTAGAGGTCATATCAAAATGATTAAACATTGGTTCTTTTGCATCAATAGTTAATTCAATGGGTGCACTCAAATATTTCAGTTGTTTGATCACATGGCAAAGTCAAATTATCAACGTAGTCCTCTAAAATAGGTGGTGTGATCAAAGTAGTGGGTAGCTCATCAGATGGTGCATTCAAATTGACAAGGCATTCATCATTCTCATGTAGAGATGGAAGATCAGTACCTTTGTCATTACCTCTTATGATCAACTCAGATGATGTAGCCACTCTCGGGGGCGATGTGTCACATGGTGGAGGTGATGTAGTCCTGATAACAACAGATGTGGTTGTCATAGTATGCCTAGTAGTTGAAGGAACAATCATATCAACTCTTGGAATGTGCACCGTGCGCTTGTTCTCCTCGTGGCCAACACGTCGTTTTATTTCCTGTTCAGCTTTGCAAGCAAGATGAAACAAATGGTCCATAGGATAACACTCTTCATGAATTAGTATCTCTTGAATATCACGGTTTAATCCTCCCCAAAATCTATCCATAAAATCATCTTCACTTTCTTCTAAAGAGGAATGCAACAAGGTAGTTT
>NW_021170419.1:0-905 GCF_002162155.2 Triticum dicoccoides
AACTGGGCAGCAGCAGCGTCGGTCTCGTAGTCTACCGGAGAGAAGAGGGGGAAGAAACAATGAATACCATGTAAACAGATGCATATCGATGCATGACAAGACAAGTAACGATGCTAGGCGTGCCCTAACGTGGTATGAGGTGGTACCGGTTAAGGGGGGAAACATCCGGGAAAGTATTCCCGGTGTTCCGTGTTTTCTGACAGATGAACCGGAGGGGGAAAGTTGCGGGTTTGATATGTTAGGGGTGTGTGGTGGACGAACGGGCTGCGTATCCGGTTTCGTCTCGTCGTTTTGAGCAACTTTCATGTTGAAAATATTTTAATCCGGGTTACGGATTAAAAGATATGATTTTCTAAAGATTTTATTAATTTCTGGTATTCAATTAATTATTTAATCCAACATTATCCAGAATAGTAAATGATGATGTCAGCATGACATCAGAGTGATGTCAGCAGTCAACGTTGACCATTGACCTGGTCAACCTGACGTGTGGGTCCAGTGGGACCCATCTGTCATTCTCTGTTTAGGTTAATTACAGATTAGTTAATTTAATTAGGGATTAGGTTAATCTAATCAGGATTAATTAACTTAATTAATTACTTTAATTAATTAATATTTTAATTATTTTAGTTATTATTTATTTATTTATTTATTTAATATTTATTATTATTATTATTATTATTATTATTATTATTTTTTAATTCCTTTTTTTTATTAAAACATTCTGGGGGCTGGGCCCCACATGTCATAGGCCCCAAGGGGCCTTAGCGGGTTCGGGCGCTAGTGGGCGCCGGGTGCGGCCGCACCCGAGCGGGCACTCGCCCGCAGAGCCGGACGAGGCCGCTGGGGCACCGAGGACGGGGCAGGCCGGCGCGGCCAGCCGTGCCACGACGGGCGGAGGCGAG
>NW_021170420.1:0-1378 GCF_002162155.2 Triticum dicoccoides
CCATGGCCCTCCGGAAGCCCTGCAACGCCGCCACCATCGCCGTTCCGTCGCCGGCCACCGAAGCTCACCGCCGTCGATTCGCCGCCTCCGACGCCTCCCCGAGCTCCCCGAGGCCACCGTCGCAACCCCCGTGAGCTCCTCCGTCGTTTCCCCCTCCCCGCTTAGTCGCGCTCGCCCTCTAGCTGTCGTCTCCACTATGGCCGAACCTTCGCCGCCGCCGAGCTCGTCGCCGGCACCACTCCGGCCACTTCCCGGCCGCGCCACCACCACAGTTGGATGCGGACGAGCGTCCGCATCCCGAAGCTGTGCTCCGCGCGCCAAACCGAGCCCTGTGGGCAAAACCCGAGGCTCGCCACCGCGGCTGGCCTCGCCGGCGTCAAGCCGCCGGTGGGGTTGACCCACGTTGACCACGGCAGGACCCTCCCCTGTGTCCATGACAGGTGGGGCCGGCCTGTTAGTTAGGTTAGGATTAGTGTTAACTAAAAATTAGTTAGACTAATTACACTGACATGCAGGGCCCACAGGTCAGTTTGACCTAGACGGCGCCCGTTGACTTGCTGACGTCACTGTGAAGTCATGCTGATGCAGTAAACTCATTTCTGGATTTATTATTATTCAGAAATTCCAGAAAATTGTATAAACTTCAATAATTCATAGAAAATTAACCGTAACTCCAAATTAAATAATTTATATATGAAAAATTATCAGAAAAATTCAAGGAATCCATCTGTACCATTTTCATGCATGTTAGAACAACTTATAGGTGCTGTTTAGCACAAATCAATTAAAGGGCATTTATATAATCACATATGGAGTTTGAATTTGAATTTTATATTCAAACCAACTTCATTTAATCTGTTGCTAGTTGCATTAGCCCAAAACACATTCATATTGCCATGTCATAGCATGCATCATATTGTGCATTGCATTGATCGTGTTTTTTTGTGTTGCCGGTATTTGTCCCCTCTCGATAGACGTGATACCGATGATGTGATCGTTGACACTGATGAAGACTCAATGTTATCTTCAGAAGTGCCAGGCAAGCAAAACCCCCTTGTTCATTCCGATACAATCCTACTCTCTCGCTCCTGCTCTCTTTTACTGCATTAGGACAACATCGATTCATCTGTTACTTGCTGCGGTAGCTGAACCCCTTTATCCTTTGCATGACCTGTCATTCCACAGTAAATAGATGAAACCCACTAGCATGAGTAGGAGTTGTTTGAGCCCTGTTGTGCCTACTCATTCATGTTTGTTTGTCATGCCTGCTACTGCTTAGAGTTGAGTCAGGTCTGATTCATCGGGGATGAATCAGAGGTGTGTGAACATGTCCTACTGTGTGTGAGCTAAGTGTGTGAACACGATTTGGTAAAGGTAG
>NW_021170421.1:0-1543 GCF_002162155.2 Triticum dicoccoides
CCCAAAACGGTCACACAAGTGAGGAGTTTTCTTGGCCTCGCTGGATTCTATAGGCGTTTTGTGAGAGATTTCAGCACCATTGCTGCACCTCTCAATGAGCTTACAAAGAAAGATGTGCCTTTTCTTTGGGGTACCGCACAGGAAGAAGCCTTCACGGTATTGAAAGATAAGTTGACACATGCTCCTTTACTCCAACTTCCTGATTTTAATAAGACTTTTGAGCTTGAATGTGATGCTAGTGGAATTGGATTAGGGGGTGTGTTATTACAAGATGGCAAACCTGTTGCATACTTTTCTGAAAAATTGAGTGGGCCTAGTCTGAATTATTCTACTTATGATAAAGAATTATATGCTCTTGTTCGGACTTTAGAAACATGGCAACATTATTTATGGCCCAAAGAATTTGTTATACATTCTGATCATGAATCTTTGAAACATATTAAAAGTCAAGCTAAACTGAATCGTAGACATGCTAAATGGGTTGAATTCATTGAGACTTTCCCTTATGTCATTAAACACAAGAAGGGAAAAGAAAATGTTATTGCTGATGCATTGTCTCGTCGCTATACTATGCTTTCACAACTTGACTTCAAAATATTTGGTTTGGAGACCATCAAAGATCAATATGTGCATGATGCTGATTTTAAAGATGTAATGCAGAATGGTAAAGAAGGAAGAATGTGGAACAAGTTTGTTGTTAACGATGGATTTGTGTTTCGTGCTAACAAGCTATGCATTCCAGCTAGCTCCGTTCGTCTTTTGTTGTTGCAGGAGGCGCATGGAGGAGGATTAATGGGGCACTTTGGCGTGAAGAAGACGAAGGACATACTTGCTACACATTTCTTTTGGCCAAAGATGAGACGGGATGTTGAGCGTTTTATTGCTCGCTGCACTACATGTCAAAAAGCTAAGTCACGACTCAATCCTCATGGTTTATATATGCCTTTGCCTGTACCTAGTGTTCCTTGGGAGGATATATCTATGGACTTTGTTTTAGGTTTACCTCGAACAAAGAAGGGGAGGGATAGCATATTTGTTGTCGTGGATAGATTCTCGAAAATGGCACACTTTATACCATGTCATAAAAGTGATGATGCTGTTAATGTTGCTGATTTGTTCTTTCGTGAAATTATTCGCTTGCATGGTGTGCCAAATACTATTGTTTCAGATCGTGATACTAAATTTCTTAGCCACTTCTGGAGATGTTTATGGGCTAAGTTGGGGACTAAACTGCTTTTTAGTACTACTTGTCACCCCCAAACTGATGGACAAACTGAAGTAGTCAATAGAACGTTGTCTACTATGCTTAGGGCTGTTTTGAAGAATAATAAGAAAATGTGGGAGGAATGCTTGCCTCATATTGAATTTGCTTATAATCGTTCATTGCATTCTACTACTAAGATGTGCCCTTTTGAAGTTGTGTATGGTTTCCTACCTCGTGCACCTATTGATTTGTTGCCTCTTCCATCTTCGGAGAAGGTTAATTTTGATGCTAAACAACGTGCTGAATTGATTTTAAAAATGCATGAGTTAACTAAGGAAA
>NW_021170422.1:0-1313 GCF_002162155.2 Triticum dicoccoides
TACAGGGTTAGGCGGGACGGGGGCACTGGGGGTAGCAATGCCGCCGGAGCGTCGCACCGGGCCCTCATACATGCGGGGTGGTGTGGTGGCATGTCCGAAGAGGCGGGACGCGTCTCCGGGGCGTGGCCCCCCTCACGGACGGCGATGACACGACAGTAGACGTTCTGCGGTAACGATGCGGCGTCAATATTAATAATACTCGGAGCACGATAAAATCATGAGTTTTTTTGCACGACGTGGGCATGATGGTAATTTTTCATAATTTTTGGAGATGGAGAAGTATCCGAAAAATTCCCTCTACGCGGATTGCCCTTCGCGCGTCTACGGCTGTGGCCGGCGGCCTCCTAGGGCTAGCATGCCGCCAAATCTTGCGTAGGCGGCCTCTCACAAGTCTGGAAGTGTTGTGGCGGTTGCAAACGCCTGACTCGCGTGTCCGGGGTGTGCCCCCCCTCACGGACGGCGCCGCCGCCGGCACCTGAAGGGGGAAACGGACGCGTCGGGTCTACACGGAGGGGATCTTGCTGTGGGTCTGGCCCGGATGTTGCTCCAAAGTGTTCCTATGGGCTGACCTAACACAACCGGGTGGGGACGTCCACTGGTCAATGCCCGTCCGTGCAAAGTTAAAGGGCTAGATCCCGTGGTCAAACGCTACAGGGTTAGGCGGGACAGGGGCACTGGGGGTAGCAATGCCACCGGAGCGTCGCACCAGGCCCTCATACATGCGAGGTGGTGTGGTGACATGTCCGAAGAGGCGGGACGCGTCTCCGGGGCGTGGCCCCCCCTCACGGACGGCGATGACACCGTAGTAGATGTTCTGCGGTAACGATGCGACGTCAATATTACTAAATACTCGGAGCACGATAAAATTATGAGTTTTTTTGCATGACGTGGGCACATGTGCTATAGGAACGACGATATTTTTTCATAATTTTTGGTGATGGAGAAGTATCCAAAAAATTCCCTCTACGCGGATTGCCCTTCGCACGTCTACGGCTGTGGCCGGCGGCCTCCGAGGGTTAGCATGCCGCCAAATCTTGCGTAGGTGGCCTCTCACAACTCTAGAAGTGTTGTGGCGGTTGCAAACGCCCGTCACGCGTGTCCGGGGTGTGCCCCCCCTCACGGACGGCGCTGCCGCCGGCACCTGGAGGGGGGAAACGGACGCGTCGGGTCTACACGGAGGGGATCTTGCTGTGGGTCTGGCCCGGATGTTGCTCCAAAGTGTTCCTATGGGCTGACCTAACACAACCGGGTGGGGAGGTCCACTGGTCAAAGCCCGTCTGTGCAAAGTCAAAGGGCTAGATCCCATGGTCAAA
>NW_021170423.1:0-721 GCF_002162155.2 Triticum dicoccoides
TCCCGACGCCGCGGCCACGCCGCCTCGACGCTGCCCCGCCGCCCCGACGCCGCCTCGACGCCGCCTCGACCCCGCCCCGACGCCGCCTCGGTCAGCCAGCCTCGTCTCCACCGTCACCGGCGACAGCTTAGCCCGACTATAGACGTGGTACGCTCTTCCTCCTCTTCTGTTCTTCCCCTTTTCTCTGGGCACATGGTCATTGAGTAAAATCTGAGTAGATTAGGCCATAAATTGGATTATGAGCACAGTTTAGTCAAGAAAATGCTTCGGGGCCAATGTTCATTCAATTCTTCAGATAAACAGGGCATGTATTCAGTTTCTTTCTCATAAGGAGAGCAGATTTTCATCACTTGCACTTACACAGAGTTAATGTAAACGTTTTGCACAATAACGTAGCATGTATCTTCAGTTTTTGCACTTATAAAATTATATGAGGTGAGAATATATTCAATGATGAATCTGATGGTATTGATTTGATTTTGTATATGTTAATGTTTTTCTCTTTAATCTTGGGCAAAGTTTGACTTCAAACAACTCTAATATGTGGAGTAAATAAAAACGGAGGGAGTACTAGGTTGTATTTAAGTGTGTTCGTAAAAATAATCATGTCATCAGCCAACAAACTGTGGGAAGGATATTTTGTGGCCAGTGGCGTCTCCCCTAAACATGTATCTTCCCATAATCTAGTCGTGTTACCGCCAAAATCTTCAGCACATCTCTA
>NW_021170424.1:0-833 GCF_002162155.2 Triticum dicoccoides
CAACCACCAGGTCGTCCACATGCAAATAATGGCAATGGTAGGGCTCACCCTCAGGTACGAGATCATGACCATCTCCCTAAACTAA
Organism: Triticum dicoccoides; assembly: GCF_002162155.2. NCBI lineage: Eukaryota > Viridiplantae > Streptophyta > Magnoliopsida > Poales > Poaceae > Triticum > Triticum dicoccoides. Next base: position 86 of record NW_021170424.1, read on the forward strand.
AATTGAATATTCCACCGTTTGAGGGTAGATATGTTCCTGATATATATCTTACTTGGGAGTTAGAAACTGAACAACGATTTACATGTTTACAATATCCCGAGGAGAGACGTGTTCCTGCTGCTGTTTGTGCATTCACTAGTTTTGCATGTGTTTGGTGGTCTGAGCATTGTAGATTATTTCCTATTCCGGCTACTTGGGCTGCTTTGAAAACTGCTATGTGTACTCGTTGGGTTCCACCATATTATCAACGTGAATTACTTCAAAAATGGCAGCGCTTAAGACAGGGAAAAAATTCTGTAGAAGAATATTATCAGGAATTACAAACTGGCATGATTAGATGTGGTATTGTTGAGGAGAATGAAGCTATGCTTGCACGTTTTATGGGTGGATTAAATAGAGATATTCAGACGATTCTAGAGTATAAGGAGTATACTAATATCACTCGTTTATTCCATCTTGCCGGAGTCGGGTAGCCACGCTCCGTTTAGGCCCAAAATTTTTCGAAAACGCATTTTTCGAAAAAAATTCTGGCTATCCTATTTTTAGGTGTTTCTGAGTGTTTTGAGACAGGTGCCATTATAGGAAGTTTTTTTTGACCCGTTTCCAGTTTTTGGGTCCGGGCAGCCGAAAAAAAAAAGTGGTCGAAAAAAAATTTCGTGCCCATCCTGTCAGTTTGAGCTAGGAAGAGTTTTGAGACACTCGCCATTATAGTGATTTTTCGCAAAAAAAAAAAAGCAGCGCAAAAAAA
>NW_021170425.1:0-1089 GCF_002162155.2 Triticum dicoccoides
CCACAAGCTCCGCGAGACCGTCTGTTTCCAGATGATCATGTTGAGCTCCCAGGCTATGGAGGTGACTTTTACGAGGACTACTACGGATCGGTCTGAGTTAGTGGTAGTATCACTAGTTCGCACTAGCTGTGTCGTCTATCGTCCCGCGTGACTCGTGGGATATGACCTAGTTTGTACTCCTTCCGGAGGTGTAGAAAAATAATGTATAGGAGCTTGGAATGCCTCCGATGAGATGTAATCCTCTTTTCACCGTAATAGTACTTTGTTTGGTCTTGTACTAAACCCTGTATGGTGTGTATGACGATGGAATAAAAGAAGCAGTTTCCGTATCTACCATGTCATACGGATGATCATCTTGCATTCCGAGTTATTTCTTACATTATGAATCCTATGTCGGAATTTTACCATCCTGACTAAATCATTGTCTTGTTTACCTAGGATGGTCAACACGCGCGCTAACCCTGCTTCTCAGGAGCAGGCCGAAGGCAGTGAAGCCAGGGATGTAAATCTGCCTCATCCTCCTTCACTAGCCGAGGTGATGATGGAAGCTGAGAGAAACAAGCGGGAGACCAACCGTTTGTTGGAGCGTATTGAACAGAATACAGCACACCATCAGAGGGCTAACATGGTGTCACTCAGTGATTTTATCAAATTGCATCCACCCACATTCCACCACTCCGTCGAGCCTCTCGACGCTGATGACTGGCTTCGCAGTATCTCTCACAAGCTGCGTTCCGCGCTGGTAGCGGAGGCTGACAAGGTCACCTTTGCTGCATATCATCTTGAAGGCCCCGCCAGTCTATGGTGGGAGAATTATGGAGCTATGCGCCCAGCGGGCCATGTCACTACTTGGGCTGAGTTCAGCGAGGCTTTCCGTGAACATCACATTCCGGAGGGTCTCATGGACCGTAAACGTGAAGAATTTTGCAGTTTCACCCAAGGCCGACTTTCTGTGGATGCCTATAGCAGGGAGTTTGGTAATCTCGCCCGATATGCAACTGAGGAAGTGTCTACTGACGCCAAGAAGCAAGCAAGGTTTCGTAAGGGCCTTAGTCCTGAGCTTCGCCGCGACCTCCGTCTGCATGAGTG
>NW_021170426.1:0-4688 GCF_002162155.2 Triticum dicoccoides
CCGCTAGCCAATATGAATTTAATTCCGAAATCTCTACTGTCAAAGGCTCTAAGTGTGTAGTATGTGTGCAAGCTAAGCAACCTCGCAAGTCCCATAAGACTGCAGAGGCAAGAGACTTGGCGCCACTAGAGCTTATACATTCTGATCTTTGTGAGATGAATGGCGTGTTGACAAAAGGTGGAAAGAGATACTTCATGACGTTGATTGATGACTCCACTAGATATTGTTATGTGTATCTTCTGAAATCAAAAGATGAGGCTTTAACTTTCTTCAAAAACTATAAAGCTGAGGCAGAGAACCAACTTGATCGAAAAATTAAACGGTTTAGGTCCGATCGTGGTGGAGAGTATTTTTCCAATGAATTTGATTTGTTTTGTGCGGAACATGGTATAATCCATGAGAGGACGCCTCCCTACTCACCTCGGTCAAATGGGGTAGCCGAAAGAAAGAACCGAACTCTAACTGATATGGCTAACACCATGTTAAACACATCGGGTCATTCCAAGGAATGGTGGGGGGAGGTGCTAATGACTGCGTGCCATGTCCTAAACCGAGTTCCCACAAAGCATAAGACCATGACTCCATTTGAGAAATGGGAAAGGAAAAGATTGAAACTCTCTTACCTACGTACTTGGGGTTGTTTGGCGAAAGTCAATATACCAATTCCTAAGAAGCGCAAGCTTGGACCAAAAACCGTGGATTGTGTTCTTCTGGGCTATGCTTTTCATAGCGTTGGCTATAGATTTTTGATAATAAAATCTGAGGTATCCGACATGCATGTTGGTACGATTGTGGAGTCGAATAATGCAACTTTATTTGAGGACATATTTCCTATGAAGGATATGTCGAGTTCATCAAATCAGGAGATACCTACTCCATCTAGTGAGGAATTTGCTGTAATTCCTGAACCCACCATTGCGATGGAACACGTTGAGAATCCTGTTGAGGGTGACAATGGAACTCCTATGAGGAGTAAGAGACAAAAGTCCTTTGGTGATGATTTCATTGTGTACCTCGTGGATGACACACCCAGGACTATTTCAGAAGCCTATGCATCTCCTGATGCTGACTACTGGAAGGAAACTGTTCGTAGCGAGATGGATTCCATCTTAGCTAACGGTACCTGGGAGATCACTGACCGTCCTTATGGGTGCAAACCTGTAGGATATAACTGGGTGTTCAAGAAGAAGCTTAGACCTGATGGTACGATTGAAAAGTACAAGGCACGGCTTGTGTCTAAGGGTTATACCCACAAAGAAGGTGGAGACTTCTTTGATACATACTCACCCGTGGCTATACTGACCACAATTCGGGTGCTACTATCACTGGCTGCCTCACATGGTCTTCTCGTTTATCAAATGGACGTTAAGACGGCTTTCCTCAATGGAGAGTTAAAGGAGGAAATTTATATGGATCAGCCAGATGGTTTTGTAGTACCTGGTCAGGAAGGAAAGGTGTGCAAGTTATTAATGTCTTTATATGGCCTCAAACAAGCTCCTAAGGAGTGGCATGAGAAGTTCGAAAGAACATTAACTGCTATTGGCTTTGTAGTAAAGGATGGTGACAAGTGCGTGTACTATCGCCATGGTGGGGGCGAAGGAGTTATTCTTTGTTTGTATGTCGACAACATACTGATCTTTGGAACCAAACTTGATTTAATCAAGGAGGTTAAGGATTTCTTATCTTGCTGCTTTGAGATGAAGGATCTAGGAGTAGCTGATGTTATCTTAAACATCAAGATGTTGAGAGATGAGAATGGTGGGATCACACTGCTTCAATCTCACTATATGAAAAAGATCTTGAGTCGTTTTGGGTATAGCGCCTTCTCCAACTTCATATGATGCTAGTTTGTTGCTTCGAAAGAATCGATGGATTGCTAGAGATCAACTGAGGTATTCTCAGATTATTGACCCGCTTATGTATTTGGCGAGTGCCACGAGGCCTGACATCTCTTTTGCTGTGAGCAAGCTGAGTCGGTTTGTGTCAAAACCGGGTGATTATCATTGGCATGCGCTTGAGAGAGTTATGCGCTATTTGAAAGGCACCGCGAGCTATGGGATTCACTACACCGGGTATCCAAGGGTACTGGAGGGTTATAGTGACTCAAACTGGATATCTGATGCTGATGAGATTAAGGCCACAAGTGGTTATGTTTTTACACTTGATGGTGGCGCTATTTCCTGAAAGTCTTGCAAGTAGACCATCTTAACGAGGTCAACAATGGAAGCAGAACTCACAACATTAGACACTGCCACTATTGAAGCAGAGTGGCTTCGTGAGCTCTTGATGGACTTACCTATGGTTGAAAAACCAATACCCCCTATCCTGATGAATTGTGATAATCAAACTGTGATCGTCAAGATAAACAGTTCTAAGGACAACATGAAGTCCTCAAGGCATGTGAAGAGGAGACTAAAATCTGTCAGAAAATTGAGGAACTCCGGAGTTATTACGTTGGATTATATCCAAACGTCGAAAAACTTGGCAGATCCCTTCACAAAAGGTCAATCACATAACGTGATATATAATGCATCGATGGAGATGGGCTTGAGACCCACCGCATGAGTTGTCCATAGTGGTAACTGTTAGGGAATGTAGCAGAATTTTAAAATTTTCTACGCATCACCAAGATCAATCTATGGAGTCATCTAGCAACGAGGGAGAGGGGAGTGGATCTACATACCCTTGTAGATCACGAGCGTAAGCGTTCAAGAGAACGGGGTTGATGGAGTCGTACTCGTCGTGATCCAAATCACCGATGACCTAGCGCCGAACGGACGACACCTCCGCGTTCAACACACGTACGGTTGGGAAGACGTCTCCTCCAACTTGATCCAGCAAGGGGGAAGGAGAGGTTGATGGATATCCAGCAGCACGACGGCGTGGTGGTGGAAGCAATGGTGATCTCAGCAGGGCTTCGTCAAGCTCAGGGAGAGGGAGAAGTGTCACGGGAGGGAGAGGGAGGCGCCAGGGGCTAGGGTGTGGCTTCCCTCCCTCCCCCCACTATATATAGGACCCCTAGGGGGGCGCCAGCCCTAGGAGATGAGATCTCCAAGGGGGGCGGCGGCCAAGGGGGTGGAGTGCCCCCCAAGCCAAGTGGGGCGCCCCCACCCCTAGGGTTTCCAATCCTAGGCGCAGGGGGAGGCCCATGGGGGGTGCACCAGCCCACTAGGGGCTGGTTCCCCTTGCACTTCAGCCCATGGGGCCCTCCGGGACAGGTGGCCCCACCCGATGGACCCCCGAGACCCTTCCGGTGGTCCCGGTACAATACCGATTATCCCCGAAACTTTCCCGATGGCCGAAACTTGACTTCCTATATAAATCTTCACCTCCGGACCATTCCGGAACTCCTCATGATGTCTGGGATCTCATCCGGGACTCCGAACAACTTTCGGGTTACCGTATACTAATATCTCAACAACCCTAGCGTCACCGAACCTTAAGTGTGTAGACCCTACGGGTTTGGGAGACACGCAGACATGACCGAGACAACTCTCCGGTCAATAACCAACAGCGGGATCTGGATACCCATGTTGGCTCCCACATGCTCCTCGATGATCTCATCGGATGAACCACGATGTCGAGGATTCAATCAATCCCATATACAATTCCCTTTGTCAATCAGTACGTTACTTGCCCGAGACTCGATCGTCGGTATCCAATACCTCGTTCAATCTCGTTACCGACAAGTCACTTTACTCGTACCGCAATGCATGATCCTGTGATCAACCACTTGGTCACATTGAGTTCATTATGATGATGCATTACCGAGTGAGCCCAGAGATACCTCTCCGTCATACGGAGTGACAAATCCCAGTCTTGATTCGTGCCAACCCAACAGACACTTGCGGAGATACCCGTAGTGCACCTTTACATTCACCCAGTTACGTTGTGACGTTTGGCACACCCAAAGCACTCCTACGGTATCCGGGAGTTGCACAATCTCATGGTCTAAGGAAATGATACTTGACATTTGGAAAAGCTATAGCAAACGAACTACACGATCTTTAAGCTATGCTTAGGATTGGGTCTTGTCCATCACATCATTCTTCTAATGATGTGATCCCGTTATCAATGACATCCAATGTCCATAGTCAGGAAACCATGACTATCTTTTGATCAACGAGCTAGGGACGTGTTGTGGTCTATGTATTCACACATGTATTACGATTTCCGGATAACACAATTATATCATGAACAATAGACAATTATCATGAACAAAGAAATATAATAATAACCATTTTATTATTGCCTCTAGGGCATATTTCCAACAGTCTCCCACTTGCACTAGAGTCAATAATCTAGTTACATTGTGATGAATCGAACACCCATAGAGTTCTGGTGTTATCATGTTTTGCTCTAGGGAGAGGTTTAGTCAATGGATCTGCTACATTCAGGTCCGTATGTACTTTACAAATATCTATGTCTCCATTTTGAACACTTTCACGAATGGAGTTGAAGCGACGATTGATATGTCTGGTCTTCCTGTGAAACCTGGGCTCCTTGGCAAGGGCAATAGCTCCAGTGTTGTCACAGAAGAGAGTCATCGGGCCCGACACATTGGGAATGACTCCTAGGTCGGTAATGAACTCCTTCACCCAGATTGCTTCTTGTGCTGCCTCCGAGGCTGCCATGCACTCCGCTTCACATGTAGATCCCGCCACAACACTTTGCTTGCAACTGCACCA
>NW_021170427.1:0-892 GCF_002162155.2 Triticum dicoccoides
CTTAGCCCATAAACATCTCCAAAAGTGGCTAAGAAATTTAGTATCACGATCTGAAACAATAGTATTTGGCACACCATGCAAGCGAATAATTTCACGAAAGAACAAATCAGCAACATTAACAGCATCATCGCTTTTATGACATGGTATAAAGTGTGCCATTTTCGAGAATCTATCCACGACAACAAATATGCTATCCCTCCCCTTCTTTGTTCGAGGTAAACCTAAAAGAAAGTCCATAGATATATCCTCCCAAGGAACACTAGGTACAGGCAAAGGCATATATAAACCATGAGGATTGAGTCGTGACTTAGCTTTTTGACATGTAGTGCATCGAGCAATAAAACGCTCAACATCCCGTCTCATCTTTGGCCAAAAGAAATGTGTAGCAAGTACGTCCTCCGTCTTCTTCACGCCAAAATGTCCCATTAATCCTCCTCCATGCGCTTCCTGCAACAACAAAAGACGAACGGGGCTAGCTGGAATGCATAGCTTGTTAGCACGAAACACAAATCCATCGTTAACGACAAACTTGTTCCACATTCTTCCTTCTTTACAATTCTGCATTACATCTTTAAAATCAGCATCATGCACATATTGATCTTTGATGGTCTCCAAACCAAATATTTTGAAGTCAAGTTGTGAAAGCATAGTATAGCGACGAGACAATGCATCAGCAATAACATTTTCTTTTCCCTTCTTGTGTTTAATGACATAAGGGAAAGTCTCAATGAATTCAACCCATTTAGCATGTCTACGATTCAGTTTAGCTTGACTTTTAATATGTTTCAAAGATTCATGATCAGAATGTATAACAAATTCTTTGGGCCATAAATAATGTTGCCATGTTTCTAAAGTCCGAACAAGAGCATATAATTCTTTATCATAAGTAGAA
>NW_021170428.1:0-876 GCF_002162155.2 Triticum dicoccoides
CGTCGTCGGCGTCGAGGAGGCAGGCCGGTGGGGGAGGGCGCCGGCGAGGTCCAGGCGGCGATGGGTTACGGCGTCGGGCGCCGAGCGAGGGAGAAGGGGATCAGGCTCCTCCCGATCCGGATCCAGAGCGAGGGGGTGGGGGGGCGAGTGGGGAGTGGGGTAGGTTAGGGTTTGGGGCGTGGGGGGTTATGGGGGTGGCCGACTGGGCCTGGGGTCGGCCCAGTTGGGCCAGGGTCCAGGGGGGTTTCTCTTTTTTTTGGTATTGTTTTCTGTTTTCTCTTTATTTATTTTCTTTTCTGTTTTTATTTATTTATAAACACTTAGGCATTTTATAAAATTGTGAACCTTACACCATAATTATCTTTGTAATATTTGGCAACCACCGAACATTTTTGTTTTAATTTTAGAAAACTTTTATTGTTTTCTTTTATTTAAATTTTGAATTTGTTTCGGTTCCGAACTATCGAGAGTTTATCACAGTAACCGTGGTGACGTGGCATCATTAGCGGGGAATCACTGTAGCTTAATTATCCGGGCGTCACAATTCTCCTCCACTACAAGAAATCTCGTCCCGAGATTTAGGATCGGTTATAAGGGGGAAGGGGTCTGGTTACGAAATTCTAACGATTCTTCTCGATCATAGTAGCTCTTCTCGAAGAGGTCGACCCATTACATTGATGTCTTCAGTCCTCTCCTTCGGGTCATCATGATGAAGTTTGTCGTCCTTTCTTCGGGGTTCCATCGTACTTACGAAAGGATAAAGGGTGGGTATCCCGAGAGAATGGACCTCTGCAGGTTTGACTATCTGGTCGATAACATCGGGGAGGGTGGCGGAAGTAACTCTCGAATTGAAACTTAAGAAAATATCAAGAGCAG
>NW_021170429.1:0-889 GCF_002162155.2 Triticum dicoccoides
GTAGAAGTAACTCCCAAGGTTTCATAAGTAACAGGTAATAGGTACTACCTCAATTCTACTTCCCAACCCACAATTTAATTAGATCCTAACAATGCAAGTGTTTGAGGGTTTGATCTAATGCAATAAAACTGGGTAGTAGGAAAGATATGATCAAGTGTTACTTGCCTGCAATGTTGATGAAGATGATTCGCACTCAAAACTCTTGATAGATCTAATCGTCATACTCCGGTCAATCTATCGTAGGCAAGCAATAGTAACCACACAATAAGTACTCATCTAATGCACAGGGAAAAATCGAACAAGAGAACGAACCAGAAAGTTCAACTTAAGAACTCCGGTTGCAAAGAAAGAACGAGCCGAACAAACGACGAAAAACAAACGGCGGAAGAAAAACAACTCGGTTCTAGCAAGTTGAATCTAGGTCAAAATTTTACTGTAGCAAAAGCTTGTTCAAGTTGATTAGATGAAACAGCGGTTTCGAGATGAAACTCCAGGCGCTTGAATCACCTGATTCCGATAAACGAGCGAGAAGATAAACTAGAACGAAGATCGGATCTGAGATCGCGATCGCGGAATAAATCCGACGAGAAGAAAAAGAAGAACGGTTATATGAACAGACGTCGTTAACCGGGAAATAATCGGTGATCACGTTCGTTGAGACGAACGGTCCGAAAGAAGAACGAAAACCAATCTAGGGTTTTCGGGAAAAGAGATCGAACGAAAAACCGATCTAGAACACCGGAACGGTTTAGCGAAAAATCGGAAAGAAAACGAATCGGTAGAGAAGAAAAGAATCGGAACGGTTTATAAGAAAAACCAAACCGAGGGAAAGAAGAGACGCGGCGCGGTACCTCCGGCGAACGGCGGCGACGGCGGCGTTGACGCAGGG
>NW_021170430.1:0-1959 GCF_002162155.2 Triticum dicoccoides
AGACCTTCGGGTCCATAGTTATTAGCTAGATGGCTTCTTCTCTCTTTTTGAATCTCAATACAATGTTCTCCCCCTCTCTTGTGGAGATCTATTCGATGTAAACTCTTTTTGCAGTGTGTTTGTTGAGATCCGATGAATTGTTGGTTTATGATCAAGTTTATCTATGAGAAATATTTGAATCTCCTCTGAATTCTTTTATATATGATTGAGTTATCTTTACAAGTCTCTTCGAATGATCAGTTTGGGTTGGCGGTCGGGGACGAGCGATGGTCTTTTCCTACCAATCTATCCCCCTAGGAGTATGCGCATAGTACTTTGTTTTTGATGACTTGTAGATTTTTGCAACAAGTATATGAGTTCTTTTGACTAATGTTGAGTCCATGGATTTTACGCACTCTCACCCTTCCACCATTGCTAGCCTCTCTTGTGTCGCGCAACTTTCGCCGGTGCCATACACCCACCATATACCTTCCTCAAAATAGCCACCATACCTACCTATTATGGCATTTCCATAGCCATTCCGAGATATATTGCCATGCAACTTTCCACTGTTCCGTTCATATGACACGCATTACTTTTGTCATATTGCTCTTTGCATGATCATGTAGTTGACATTATATTTGTGGCAAGGCCACTTTTATAATTTTCATACATGTCGCTCTAGATTCATTGCATATCCCGGTACACCGCCGGAGGCATTCATATAGAGTCATATCTTTTTCTATCTTTGAGTTGTAATTCTTGAGTTGTAAATCCATAAAAGTGTGATGATCTTGATTATTAGAGCGTTGTCCCAGTGAGGAAAGGATGATGAAGTCTTTGATTCCCCCACAAGTCGGGATGAGACTTCAGACTTTACAAAAAGAAAAAAAGAAAAAAAAGAGAAAGGCCAAAAAGAAAAAAAAGAAAGGCCAAAAAAAGAAAGAAAGAAAAAAAGAAAAAAAAGAGAAAAAGAAAACAAAATAAAATGAGAGAAAAAGAGAGAAGGGACGAAGCTACTATCTCTTTTTCCACATTGGTGCTTCAAAGTAGCACCATGATCTTCATGATAGAGAGTCTCCTATGTTGTCACTTTCATATACTAGTGGGAATTTTTCATTATAGAACCTGGCTTGTATATTCCAATGATGGGCTTCCTCAAAATGCCCTAGGTCTTCGTGAGCAAGCGAGTTGGATGCACACCCACTTAGTTTCTTTTGTTGAGCTTTCATATATTTATAGCTCTAGTGGATCCGTTGCATGGCAATCCCTACTCACTCACATTGATATCTATTAATGGGCATCTCCATAGCCCGTTGATATGCCTAGTTGATGTGAGACTATCTTCTCCTTTTTTTGTCTTCTCCACAACCACCATTCTATTCCACATATAGTGCTATGTCCATGGCTCACGCTCATGTATTGCGTGAAAGTTGAAAGAGTTTGAGATTATTAAAGTATGAAATAATCGCTTGGCTTGTCATCGGGGTTGTGGATGATTAAATACTTTGTGTGATGAAGATATAGCAACAGCTAGGCTATATGATTTTGTAGGGATAACTTTCTTTGGCCATGTTATTTTGAGAAGACATGATTACTTTGATTAGGATGCTTGAAGTATCACCATTTTCATGTCAATATGAACTTTTATTTTGTATCATTTGGATCTGAACATTCATGCCACAATAAAGAAAATTACATTGAGAATTATGCTAGGTAGCATTCCACATCAAAAATTCTATTTTTATCATTTACCTACTCGAGGACGAGCAGGAATTAAGCTTGGGGATGCTTGATACGTCTCCAACGTATCTATAATTTTTGATTGTTTCATGCTATTATATTACCCCTTTTGGATGTTTATGGGCTTTATTTTACACATTTATATCATTTTTGGGACTGACCTACTAACCGGAGGCCCAGCCCGTATTGCTGATTTTTTTTCATATTTCAGTATTTTGAAGAAAAGGAATATCAAAC
>NW_021170431.1:0-1606 GCF_002162155.2 Triticum dicoccoides
CGGACGGCGCGGGGGAGGAGAAGGAGGGGATCGGGGGGGAGAGGAGAGATTGCGAGGGGGGTATGAGGCGCCGTGGAGGCGGCGCTGGGGCGACGGGATCGGGGGGTTGCCCCGATCCAGATCGGGGAAGGGCGAGAGGGAGGAGTGGGAGCGAATGGGGGCGACGTGGGGGTGGGGGTTAGGGTTTCAGGGGGATAAGGTGGAGTGGGAGGGTCCGGCCGGGCCAGTGGGCTGGCCTGGCGGCCCGTCGGCTTGCTGGGCCGAGGCCTAGATGGCCAGGGGGTTCTCTCCCTCTCTTTTATATTTTTTTTTGTTTTACCTTTTGTCTTTTCTTTTTATTTATTCTTTTCTGTTTTAGTTTATCTATAAACACTTAGGCATTTTATAAAATTGTGAACCTTACACCATAATTATCTTTGTAATATTTGGCACTAACCGAACATTTTTGTTTTGATATTTGAAAATTTTTGATGTTTGACAATATTTAAATTTTTAATTTAAAAAGTTTCGAACCGTCGCGAGATTAGCAACAGTAAACGAGGTGACGTGGCATCATTAGCAAAGGCCCACTGTAGCTTAAATACCCGGGCGTCACAATTCTCCTCCACTACAAGAAATCTCGTCCCGAGATTTAAGCGGTGGAGTAAGGGGGGGAAAGGTGTTGGTAGCGAAAAAAAAACTTAACGAGTCTTCTCGGTCTTGGCTTCCCTTTCGAAGAGGGTGATCCCTTTCGTTGATGTCTTCATTTCACTGCTTCAAGTCACCATGATCAATTTGTCATCCTTTCTTCGGGATCTCCATCGTACTTACGAATAGGTAAGGGGCAGCTCTACAACGATAGGATGTCACAAGGGAAAATCTTCTGGGGGTTTCCCAAGTATGAACATATGAGTATCTCTCGAGTCGAACAATTGAAACACATCGAGAGCAAAGTAAGACGGTGCAATAAGAAGTTTCAAGCGGATAGGCAATCGTTCATTGCCTGAAACAGAGTGTGAATGGGGTTCAGAGCAACGGGAATAAGTATTGTGTCCGATACCAGAATTGATCACTAGGAAGGTGGCTCGCAAATCACATACAAAGTCAAGCTATAGGAATAACCTTGGCAACAGGGTGTATAGGAGAGTCAGGTTTCGATCCTGTGAAACTGTGGGTTATGGGCCCACCATGTGGTTCTTTTTTTTTTATAGGAGCAGTGACATCTTGCACGGTCATGATAGCAAGGCATGTCAGGGAGTACCATGTCAGCTATGTCGGCAACAACGTTGGTACCAAGGGCGAGGGACGAAGAGAACCATTTTCCTGCTCGTTGAAACGAGGCGGACCAATAGGCAAGGTTCCCGTCCATCGGTGGTTACCGGAATGTCATCAACAATAGTAACAAGGTCTTGCTGACCGAGTTGTACATCGAGGTGTTTGCACAAGTAGTGGATTATTACTGCTTATATCATATAGATCATAGAAAAGGTTTAAACAAACCAATGGAAGGAAAATATGATCATCAGATTAAACAGAACAATGGAAAGGAAAATATGTTTAAACACATATTTCGGGGGTATATCCTTCCCAAGGATAAGCAGAGCATGATATCCATGACAGGATATAA
>NW_021170432.1:0-895 GCF_002162155.2 Triticum dicoccoides
ACCTTATGCAACTTGTGCATGTCAGTCGGTGGAACCGGTCTCACGTAAGTGTACGTGTAAGGTTGGTCCGGGCCGCTTCATCCCACAATACCGTTGAGCAAGAAAAGACTAGTAGAGGCAAGTAAGATGACAAAATCCACGCCCACAACAAAGTTGTGTTCTACTCGTGCAAAGAGAACTACGCATAGACCTAGCTCATGATGCCACTGTTGGGGAACGTTGCAGAAAATTAAAATTTTTCCTACGGTTTCACCAAGATCCATCTATGAGTTCATCTAAGAAACGAGTCTAGGGAGAGAGTTTGCATCTACATACCACTTGTAGATCGCGTGCGGAAGCTTGCAAGGTGATGATGTAGTCGTACTCGACGTGATCCAAATCACCGATGACCAGCGCCGAACGGACGGCACCTCTGCGTTCAACACACGTACGGGATGGGAGACGTCTCCTCCTTCTTGATCCAGCAAGGGGGGAGGAGAGGTTGATGAAGATCCAGCAGCACGACGGCGTGGTGGTGGATGCAGGGCGTCACAGCAGCAGGGCTTCGCCGAGACTACGAGGGAGAGACGTAACGGGGGGAGGTGGAGGCGCCAGGGGCTGGTGTATGAAGTCCCTCCTCTCCCCCACTATATATAGGGGTGCCAGGGGGGCACCGGCCCTAGTAGATGAGATCTACTAGGGGGGGCGGCGGCCTAGGGGAGGTTTCCCTCCCCCCCAAGGCACCTAGGGGTGCCTTCCACCACTAGGACTCCTCCTAGGGGGAAACCCTAGGCGCATGGGCCTATAGGGGCTGGTGCCCTTGGCCCATGATGGCCAAGGCGCACCCCCTACAGCCCATGTGCCCCCCCCGGGACAGGTGGCCCCACCCGGTGGACCCCCGGGACCCTTCCGGTGG
>NW_021170433.1:0-1979 GCF_002162155.2 Triticum dicoccoides
CGAGCAATTCATTAAACTTGTTATCGAGCTTTGTTTCGAACGTCTTCTCAAGGCCAGTGATCTTCTCCATGGCCTCTTCAAAATTGTTCAGCACATCTTGCACATGTTCAGTCATCATTTGCTGAAACTTATCATGAAGCTCCTTGTTCGATAAATTCTCCCAGTCAATCTCGTCGGCTTGTGATCCTGGCATGGTTAGCAGCAATAGAAACACACAAGAATATGATCCTACAGACTACGAACAAGTGGTGGTGGTGGGTGTCACAAATCCGTCAAGCAAATCTCAAATTCTTACCAGTTCTTACCCAGCAGCAGGCGGTGATCGGCAACCGTTGTAGTCAAAAACTCTCAAAGCTTGGATAGAGCGATTACCAGGGAGAGTCAAACGCACGACGTAGATGTATGTGGAGCTGGGAAGGCTTATAATATGGTAGCAAAAAAGGGTCAGCAATAATCAATTCAGAGATGCAAAGTTGAAAAAACGCTCAACGACGGTACTGTGCTGGTCCTAGGCTAGACTGTGCTAGAGACGCGAGCCTAGAACACTAACAAAATCACGGCGCGGCACGTAAACAAGGGAAAAGCACACTCTGGATTTTTTTTTCGCTCTTTTTTTTTGCGCTGGTTTTTTTTTTTGCGAAAAATCACTATAATGGCGAGTGTCTCAAAACTCTTCTTAGCTCAAACTGACAGGATGGGCACGAAATTTTTTCGACCAATTTTTTTTTTTGACTGCCCGGACCCAAAAACTGGAAACGGGTCAAAAAAAATTCCTATAATGGCACCTGTCTGAAAACACTCAGAAACACCTAAAAATAGGATAGCCAGAAATTTTTTCGAAAAATGCGTTTTCAAAAAATTTTGGGCCTAAACGGAGCGTGGCTACCCGACTCTTTTTTTTTTCCGAAACCTACTCCGGCAAGGAAACACGAATCGGAATCTAGATGGATCCCGAAAACAAACCTAATAAGCAAAGAACTCGGATTGGTGGTGGATATATGGTGGTGGTATATGGCAGCGGTGGTGGTAGCGGTGGTAGTATATGGATATGGATCGGTGGTGGTATATGGACACGGATTGGTGGTGGTATATGGATACGGATTCGGTGCGGTGGTGGTAGATGGCAGGGGCGATGATGATGGTGCGGCGGCGGCGTGACAACTTATGACCAGAACTCGAAACTCTAAAAGACTAGACTCTAAGACCAGCAACTAGACACGACGATGCAACCGCAAATTCAACAAAGCAAAACCCTAAAAAGATTATGCAAAGGCTCAGATTGGTTCGGATATGATGAACTAACCCTAATTTTTTTTTGGCTTTTTCGTGAACTGTAGGTATGAAGAACAGACTCGATCTAAACTACGAAAAACTGTAAAATCTCACCGAGCAACCTGGAAATCTGATACCACTTGATAGAGGCAAAGGTGTCCCGTCTTTCGATGAGATGATGGATATCGCTTTGTTGGAAGTCGACTTTGACGATCCGACTACGAACGTGCGAGGACGTCGCGCCTTAGCAATCGCTAAACCAACTCCGAGAGGTTATTGACCACGCCGAAGCACGATCAACCTGACCACGAGGGTCTGTTTCCTGCGAGCAAACGAAGAACAAGCAAGAAACTGAGATTGCAATCTGGATATTGCGAATATAAGATGAAAGCTTTATTGATCAAGGTGGGGTTCTGTGACGCCTTTGTCTGGTTGTTGAACACAAACGAAGTACGCGAAGTTGCAGCTATGGCGAACTTTTAATCTAAACAAAACCCAAAGTCTAAACGATGCCCTAAGGGCTGTATATATGGAGGAAGAGGGGGGAATTTCGTGGCCCTTGGTGGAGGGGTCCGAAATCAACCCTATCTCTTGTTTCCCCACACATACGGACTCTAAAAATAGCCTATACTTATGTATTTCGAAATTACATGGGCCTGGCCCAATAATAAGGTGACGCAGCACCTAAAATAGCCTCGGGACGAAAT
>NW_021170434.1:0-456 GCF_002162155.2 Triticum dicoccoides
ACCATGCCAAGTTTCAACATTTTCAGAGTTAATTTTGTAGTGATTTTCAATTTCACAGTCATTTAGCTCTCTAAACAAATCGGTAAATGACTGAAAAACAACAAATGATGTCAGAACATGTTGGAAATTGATGACGTCGCTTTGAATGCTGCATACTAAATGCAAAAGAAGTCAGGATTTCAAATAAGTTTAAAAAACATTGGAGCGCCCGTGTAACAGATGAGTTCTCGTCCGAAACCCTGATACTCCGAGAGAGATTGTCCAGTTTGTACACGAAGTGCGTCCAGTTTTTGCCGTGACCCTCTCTACTCTTTCGCACATGCTATGCGGGTGAAATGATGATACCATGCCAAGTTTCAACATTTTCAGAGTTCATTTTGTAGTGATTTTCAATTTCACGGTCATTTAGCTCTCTAAATAAATTGGTAAATGACTAAAAAACAGCAAATGATGTCA
>NW_021170435.1:0-2549 GCF_002162155.2 Triticum dicoccoides
TGTGTTTCATCAAGTAAATATACTCAACATTTACTCGAATCATCTGTGAAGTAAGAACATAATGATATTCACTGCATGCCTCAGCACTCATTCGACTGCACACATCAAAATGTGTTACTTCCAACAAGTTGCTATCTTGTTCCATCTTACTGAAAATGAGGCTTTTCAGTCATCTTGCCCATGTGGTATGATTTGCATATCTCAAGTGATTCAAAATCAAGTGAGTCCGAACGATCCATTTGCATGGAGTTTCTTCATGCATATACACCAATAGACATGGTTCGCATGTCTCAAACTTTTAAAAAACGAGTGAGTCCAAAGATCCATCAACATGGAGCTTCTTCATGCGTTTTATACCATTATGACTTACATGGCAGTGCCACAAGTAAGTGGTACTATCATTACTATCTTATATCTTTTGGCATGAAAATGTGTATCACTACGACCGAGATTCAATAAACCATTCCTTTCGGTGCAAGACCATTGAAGGTATTATTCAAAAATAGAGTAACCATTATTCTCCTTAAATGAATAACCGTATTGCGATAGACATAATCCAATCATGTCTATGCTCAACGCAAACACCAATCTCGGTGGTAGAGGGAGCGTGCGATGCTTGATCATATCAACCTTGGAAACACTTCCAACATATATCGTCAGCTCACCTTTAGCTAGTCTCCGTTTATTCCGTAGCTTTTATTTCGAGTTACTAACACTTAGCAACCGAACCGGTATCCAATACCCTGGTGCTACTAGGAGTACTAGTAAAGTACACATTAACATAATGTATATCCAATATACTTCTATCGACCTTGCTAGCCTTCTCATCTACCAAGTATCTAGGGTAATGCTGCTCCAGTGGTTGTTCCCCTTATTACATAAGCACTTAGTCTCGGGTTTGGGTTCAACCTTGGGTTTCTTCACTAGAGCAGCAGCTGAATTGCCGTTTCATGAAGTATCCCTTTGTTCCCTTGCCCTTCTTGAAACTAGTGGTTTCACTAACCATCAACAATTGATGCTCCTTCTTGATTTCTACTTTCGCGGTGTCAAACATCATGAATATTTCAAGGATCATCATATCTATCCCTGATATGTTATAGTTAATCACGAAGCTCTAGCAGCTTGGTGGCAATGACTTTGGGGAAACATCACTATCTCATCTGGAGGATCAACTCCCACTCGATTCAAGTGATTGTTGTGCTCAGACAATCTGAGCACAAGCTCAACGATTGAGCTTTTCTCCCTTAGTTTGCAGGCTAAGAAAATCGTCGGAGGTCTTATACCTCTTGACGTGGGCACGAGCCTGAAATCCCAATTTCAGCCCTCGAAACATCTCATATGTTCCGCGACGTTTCGAAAACATCTTTGGTGCCTCTACTTAAACCATTTAATTGAACTATCACGTAGTTATCAAAACATGTATGTCCGATGTTCGCAACATCGACAAACGACGTTGGGGTTCAGCACACTGAGCGGTGCATTAAGGACATAAGCTTTCTACTGATCGCATAATCGCTACTACCAACTTTCAACTATATTTTCTCTCGGAACATATCTAAACAGTGGAACTAAAGCGCGAGCTTACGACATAATTTGCAAAAGGTCTTTTGACTATGTTCAGGATAATTAAGTTCATCTTATGAACTCCCACTTAGATAGACATCCCTCTGGTCATCAAAGTGATCACATGATCCGAGTCAACTAGGCCGTGTCCGATCATCACGTGAGACGGACTAGTCATCATCGGTGAACATCTTCATGTTGATCGTATCTACCATACGACTCATGCTCGACCTTTCGGTCTCCGTGTTCCGAGGCCATGTCTGCACATGCTAGGCTCGTCAAGTTAACCCTAAGTGTTTTCGCTGTGTAAAACTCTCTTACACCCGTTGTATGTGAACGTAAGAATCCATCACACCCGATCATCACGTGGTGCTTAGAAGCGACGAACTGTAGCAACGGTGCACAGTTAGGGGAGAACACTTCTTGAAATTTTGTAAGGGATCATCTTATTTACTACCGTCGTCCTAAGCAAACAAGATGCATAAACATGATAAACATCACATGCACTCAAATAGAGTAGTGACATGATATGGCCAATATCATATAGCTCCTTTGATCTTCATCTTCGGGGCTCCATGATCATCTTGTCACCGGCATGACACCATGATCTCCATCATCATGATCTCCATCATCGTGTCTCCATGAAGTCGTCTCGCCAACTTATTACTTCTACTACTTTGGCTACCGGTTAGCAATAAAGTAAAGTAATTACATGGCGTTGTTCAATGACACGCAGGTCATACAATAAATAAAGACAACTCCTATGGCTCCTGCCGGTTGTCATACTCATCGACATGCAAGTCGTGAATCCTATTACAAGAACATGATCAATCTCATACATCACATATCATTCATCACATTCTTCTTGGCCATATCACATCACAAAGCATACCCTGCAAAAACAAGTTAGACGTCCTCTAATTGTTGTTTGCATGTTTTACGTGGCTGCTATGAGTTTCTAGCAAGAACGTTTCTTACCTACGCAA
>NW_021170436.1:0-1379 GCF_002162155.2 Triticum dicoccoides
TCATTTTCTGGATTTAAAAATAATCAGGAAATTCCAGAAAATGCCTAAAACTTCAATAAATCATAGAAATTCAACCGTAACTCCAAATTAAATAAATTATATATGAAAAATTATCAGAAAAATTCAAGGAATCCATCTGTACCATTTTCATGCATGTTAGAACAACTTATAGCTGCTGTTTAGCACAAATCAATTAAATGGCATTTGAATAATCACATATGGAGTTTGAATTTGAATCTTGTATTCAAACCAACTTCATTTAATCTGGTTTTAGTTGCATTAGCCCAACACACATTCATTTTGCCATGTCATGATCATGCATCATATTGTGCATTGCATTGATTGTGTTCCCTTCTGTGTTGCCGGTATTTGTCCCCTCTCGATAGACGTGATACCGATGATGTGATCGTTGACACTGATGAAGACTCAATGTTATCTTCAGAAGTGCCAGGCAAGCAAAACCCCCTTGTTCATTCCGATACACTCCAACTCTCTCGCACCTGCTCTCTTTTACTGCATTAGGACAACACCGATTCATCTGTTACTTGCTGCGGTAGCTGAACCCCCTTTATCCTTTGCATGACCTGTCATTGCCACAGTAAATAGATGAAACCCACTAGCATGAATAGGAGTTGTTTGAGCCCTGATGTGCCTACTCATTCATGTTTGTTTGTCATGCCTGCTATTGCTTAGAGTTGAGTCAGGTCTGATTCATCGGGGATGAATCAGAGGCGTGTGAACCTGTCCTACTGTGTGTGAGCTAAGTGTGTGAACACGATTTGGTAAAGGTAGCGGTGAGAGGCCATGTAGGAGTACATGGTGGGTTGTCTCATTGCAGCCGTCCTCAGGAACTGAGTTCTGTGTTTGTGATCCATGATTCAGCTACTACCACGAATTGGGCCCGAAACCAATGGACCCTCTCGGCTTCTTAATCACCCTTGTCCTCTGTCCAGGAGTTGCAAGTAGTTTCTGGTGTTTGTAGTATGCTGGAGGCCGTGGGCAGCGCTGACCGTAGGGGTGGGCTGTGATGCGGTAGGCACGTGGCACGGTGTACCGGGCGCCCGTTTGGTGTCTCGGGAACCCTGTTCACATCGTTTGGGGCTGTGAGCGAAACTCCGGCCGGATCTCCTCATGGATGGAACCCGAATAGGCGATAAACCTGGACTAGAGACTTGAGTGTTTAGGCAGGCCGTGGCCGACACCCACGTTGGGCTTCCGCTTGAAGGTTGCCGAGTACATGTCGTGTAAACGGCGGTAAGTGGTGAGAGCGTGTGTGAAGAAGTACACCCCTGCAGGGTTAACCTAATCTATTCGAATAGCCGTGTCCGCGGAAAAGGACTTCTGGGTTGCTTATATCAGTTCATAGACAAGTGAAAGTG
>NW_021170437.1:0-1153 GCF_002162155.2 Triticum dicoccoides
GACAGACACAGGAACGAAGAAGGACACATGCCGGCCAGCCTAAGTGTTCCGGAGCAGTAGCAAGCTACCATGGCTCGGTGGAAACACTAGGAGACATTTCCCCGTAAGAGAGGCTACTAAAGATAAACAACTAGATGGTCAGATCCCACACATACCAAGCATTTCAATAACATACACACAATATGCTCGATATGTGCAAATACAACATGGCATCACAACATGACTCTACGACTCAAGTAATTTATTCAATAGGCTCCGAGGAGCGAGATATTACAAACATGGGTCTCATGACCCAACAATCAGAGCATACAAATCAAAGCACAAGCGGAAGCTATCATGTCTGGGTACAGACATCCATAACTGAAAAAGGCTGAGAAGCCTGACTATCTACCAGATCCTGCCGGGGCACAAGATCGTAGCTGAGGTAACAAGCTAAACGTCGAAGTCCACGCGGAACTACTAGTGAGACCGAAGTCTCTCTGCAAAAACATAAAATAGGCAAACGTGAGTACAAATGTACCCAGCAAGACTTACATCAGAACTAACTACATATGCATCATTATCAACAAAGGGGATGGTGGGGTTTAACTGCAGCAAGCCAGCTTTGACTCGGTGGCTATCCTGAACTACGACTGCAATGTAACTCTTTTGAGGTGGCGCACACGAGTCCACATATTCCCCATATCAATACACCACTATGGATCCGCTCCCGTCTCCCTACGAGAGTGCCATCCATAGCACTCACGCTTATCTTGCGTATTTTAGAGTATCCACTTTCACTTGTCTATGAACTGATATAAGCAACCCAGAAGTCCTTTACCGTGGACACGGCTATTCGAATAGATGATGTTAACCCTGCAGGGGTGTACTTCTTCATACATGTTTCCACCACTTAGCGTCTGCACACGACATGTGCTCGGCAGACTTCAAGCGAAAGCCGACGTGGGTGTAGACCACGACCTACCTAAACACTCAAGTCTCTAGTCCAGGTTTATCGCCTATTCGGGTTCCATCCATGAGGAGATCCGGCCGGAGTTTCGCTCACAGCCCCAAACGATGTGAACAGGGTTCCGTGACACCAAACGGGCGCCCGGTATACCCGGCCACGTGCCTACCGCATCACAGCCCACCCCTCCGGTCAGCGCTGTCCACG
>NW_021170438.1:0-1111 GCF_002162155.2 Triticum dicoccoides
CCCATAGGAACACTTTGGAGCAACATCCGGGCCAGACCCGCAGCAATATCCCCTCCGTGTAGACCCGACGCGTCTGTTTCCCCCTCCAGGTGCCGGAGGCGGCGCCGTCCGTGAGGGGAGGCACACCCCGGAGACGCGTGCCGGGTGTTTGCAACCGCCACAACACTTCCAGACTTGTGAGAGGCCGCCCACGCAAGATTTGGCGGCATGCTATCCCCCGGAGGCCGCCGGCCACAGTCGTAGACGCGCGAAGAGCAATCCGCGTAGAGGGAATTTTTCGGATACTTCTCCATCACCAAAAATTATGAAAAATTACCATCGTTCCTATAGCACATGTTCCCACGTCGTGCAAAAAAACTCATGATTTTATCGCGCTCCGAGTATTTAATAATATTCACGCCGCATCGTCACCGCAAAACGTCTACTACCGTGTCATCACCGTCCGTGAGGGGGGCCACACCCCAAAGACGCGTGCCGCCTCTTCGAACATGCCACCACACCACCCCGCTTGTATGAGGGCCTGGTGCGACGCTCCGGTGGCATTGCTACCCCCAGGGCCCCCGTCCCGCCTAACCCTGTAGCGTTTGACCACGGGATCTAGCCCTTTGACTTTGCACGGACGGGCTTTGAGCAGCGGACCTCCCCACCCAGTTGTGTTAGGTCAGCCCATAGGAACACTTTGGAGCAACATCCGGGCCAGTACCACAGCAATATCCCCTTCGTGTAGACCCGACGCGTCCGTTTCCCCCCTCCAGGTGCCGGCGGCGGCGCCATCCGTGAGGGGGGGCACACCCCAGAGACGCGTGCCGGGCGTTTGAAACTGCCACAACACTTCCAGACTTGTGAGAGGCCGCCCACGCAAGATTTGGCGGCATGCTAGCCCCCGGAGGCCGCCAGCCACAGTCGTAGACGCGTGAAGAGCAATCCGCGTAGAGGGAATTTTTCGGATACTTCTCCATCACCAAAAATTATGAAAAATTACCATCGTTCCTATAGCACATGTGCCCACGTCGTGCAAAAAAACTCATGATTTTATCGCGCTCCGAGTATTTAATAATATCCACGCCGCATCGTTACCGCAGAACGTCTACTACCGTGTCATCGCCGTTCG
>NW_021170439.1:0-1686 GCF_002162155.2 Triticum dicoccoides
AGTTGCATTAGCCCAAAACACATTCATTTTGCCATGTCATGATCATGCATCATATTGTGCATTGCATTGATTGTGTTCCTTTCTGTGTTGCCGGTATTTGTCCCCTCTCGATAGACGCGATACCGATGATGTGATCGTTGACACTGATGAAGACTCAATGTTATCTTCAGAAGTGCCAGGCAAGCAAAACCCCCTTGTTCATTCCGATACAATCCCACTCTCTCGCTCCTGCTCTCTTTTACTGCATTAGGACAACAACGATTCATCTGTTACCTGTTGCGGTAGCTGAACCCCTTATCCTTTGCATGACCTGTCATTGCCACAGTAAATAGATGAAACCCACTAGCATGAGTAGGAGTTGTTTGAGCCCTGTTGTGCCTACTCATTCTTGCTTGTTTGTCATGCCTGCTACTGCTTAGAGTTGAGTCAGGTCTGATTCATCGGGGATGAATCAGAGGCGTGTGAACATGTCCTACCGTGTGTGAGCTAAGTGTGTGAACACGATTTGGTAAAGGTAGCGGTGAGAGGCCATGTAGGAGTACATGGTGGGTTGTCTCATTGCAGCCGTCCTCAGGAACTGAGTTCTGTGTTTTTGATCCATGATTCAGCTACTACCACGCATTGGGCCCGAAACCAATGGACCCTCTCGGCTTCTTGATCACCCTTGTCCTCTGTCCAGGAGTTGCAAGTAGTTTCTGGTGTTTGTAGTATGCTGGAGGCCGTGCGCAGCGCTGACCGTAGGGGTGGGCTGTGATGCGGTAGGCATGTGGCCGGGTAAACCGGGCGCCCGTTTGGTGTCATGGAACCCTGTTCACATCGTTTGGGGCTGTGAGCGAAACTCCGGCCGGATCTCCTCATGGATGGAACCCGAATAGGCGATAAACCTGGACTAGAGACTTGAGTGTTTAGGCAGGCCGTGGCCGACACCCACGTTGGGCTTCCGCTTGAAGGTTGCCGAGTACATGTCGTGTAAACGGCGGTAAGTGGTGAGAGCGTGTGTGAAGAAGTACACCCCTGCAGGGTTAACATCATCTATTCGAATAGCCGTGTCCGCGGAAAAGGACTTTTGGGTTGCTTATATCAGTTCATAGATAAGTGAAAGTGGATACTCTAAAATACGCAAGATAAGCGTGAGTGCTATGGATGGCGTTCTCGTAGGGAGACGGGAGCGGATCCATAGTGGTGTATTGATATGGTGAATATGTGGACTCGTGTGCGCCACCTCAAAAGAGCTACTCGCAGTCGTAGTTCAGGATAGCCACCGAGTCAAAGCTGGCTTGCTGCAGTCAAACCCCACCATCCCCTTTGTTGATAATGATGCATATGTAGATAGATCTGATGTAAGTCTTGCTGGGTACATTTGTACTCACGTTTGCCTATTTTATGTTTTGCAGAGAGACTTCAGTCTCACTAGTAGTTCCGCTTGGACTTCGACGTTTAGCTTGATACCTCAGCTACGATCTTGTGCCCTCGGCAGGATCTGATAGATAGTCAGGCTTCTCAGCCTTTTTCATTTATAGATGTCTGTACTCAGACATGATAGCTTCCGCTTGTGCTTTGACTTGTATGCTCTGAGTGTTGGGTCATGAGACCCATGTTTGTAATATCTCGCTCCTCGGAGCCTATTGATTAAAATACTTGAGTTGTAGAGTCATGTTGTAATGCCATGTTGTATTTGCACATATC
>NW_021170440.1:0-1623 GCF_002162155.2 Triticum dicoccoides
CTGAAGTCTCTCTGCAAAAACATAAAATAGGCAAACGTGAGTACAAATGTACCCAGCAAGACTTACATCAGAACTATCTACATATGCATCATTATCAACAAAGGGATGGTGGGGTTTAACTGCAGCAAGCCAGCTTTGACTCGGTGGCTAACCTGAACTACGACTGCAATGTAACTCTTTTGTGGTGGCGCACACGAGTCCACATATTCACCATATCAATACACCACTATGGATCCGCTCCCGTCTCCCTACGAGAACGCCATCCATAGCACTCACGCTTATCTTGCGTATTTTAGAGTATCCACTTTCACTTGTCTATGAACTATGCAAGGGGTCCAAGTTTCCATATCCGAGGAATCCGGCTATTCGAATAGATGATGTTAACCCTGCAGGGGTGTACTTCTTCACACACGCTTTCGCCACTTACCGCCCTGTACACGTCTTGTACCTCGGCAACTTTCAAGCGGAAGCCGGGCGAGGGAGTCGGCCACGACCTGACTAACCGAACAAGTCTCTAGTCCAGGTTTATCGCCTATTCGGGTTCCATCCGCAAGGAGATCCGGCCAGGGTGTCGCTTACGGCCCCAAACGATGTGTGCAGGGTTCCCAAGCCCACCAACCGGGTGCCACTTGGTACATCGGGCCACTGTGCCTAGTCTGTCCGAAGCCCACCTGTACCGGGTGCCACTTGGTAGACTA
The DNA here is from genome assembly GCF_002162155.2 of Triticum dicoccoides. Taxonomy (NCBI): domain Eukaryota; kingdom Viridiplantae; phylum Streptophyta; class Magnoliopsida; order Poales; family Poaceae; genus Triticum; species Triticum dicoccoides. Next base: position 699 of record NW_021170440.1, read on the forward strand.
CTAACACTACCTACAAACACCAGAAACTAGTTGCAACTCCTGGACAGAGATCATGTTGATTAATAAGTCGAGAGAGCTTGGAGCGCCCGGAGCCCAATGTGTGGTAGTAACTGATCATGGATCACAAACACGGAACTCAGTTCCTGAGGACGACTACAATGAGACAACCCACCATGTACTCCTACATGGCCTCTCACCGCTACCTTTACCAAATCGTGTTCACACACTTAGCTCACACACAGTAGGACATGTTCACACGCCTCTGATTCATCCCCGATGAGTCAGACCTGACTCAACTCTAAGCAGTAGCAGGCATGACAAACAAGCATGAATGAGTAGGCACATCAGGGCTCAAACAACTCCTACTCATGCTAGTGGGTTTCATCTATTTACTGTGGCAATGACAGGTCATGCAAAGGATAAAGGGTTCAGCTACCGCAGCAAGTATCAAATAAGTCGTTGTTGTCCTAATGCAGTAAAAGAGAGCAGGAGCGAGAGAGTAGGATTGTATCGGAATGAACAAGGGGGTTTTGCTTGCCTGGCACTTCTGAAGATAATATAGCTCTTCATCGGTGTCATTGATCACATCGTCGGTACACGTCTATCGAGAGGGGACAATTACCGGCAAATACAGAAAAAACACGATCAATGCAATGCACAATATGATGCATGCTATGACATGGCAATATGAATGTGTTTTGGGCTAATGCACCTAAAACCAGATTAAATGAAGTTGGTTTGAATCCAAGATTCAAATTCAAACTCCATATGTGGTTATTTAAATGTCATTCACTTCATTTGTCCTAAACAGTAGTGATAAGTTGTCCTAACATGCATGAAAATGGTACAGATGGATTCCTTGAATTTTTCTGATAATTTTTCATATATAAATTATTTAATTTGGAGCTACGGTTGAATTTCTATG
>NW_021170441.1:0-642 GCF_002162155.2 Triticum dicoccoides
CCGTGTTTGTTAATCGTGGAATCACTCCGGGACCCCAAAACTATGAGCAATAGTCCACGAAATGGGCCATAATCGGCCAAAACTGTGAGTGTTAATCACCGACACGTAAATGCACACCGGGGTTCGTTAATCGTGGAAATCACTCAGGGACCCAAAACAGTGAATAATATTCCATGAAACGGGCCATAATCGGCCAAAACTGTGAGTGTTGATGACCGACACGTAAATGCACCCCGGAGTTCATTAATCATGGAAATCACTACGACACCCCAAAATTGTGAGTAATAGTCCATGAAACGGGCTAGAATTGGCCAAAACTATGAGTGTTGAGAACCGACACATAAACGCACCCCGGGGTTCGTTAGTCGTGAAAATCACTCCGGGACCCCAAAACAGTGAGTAATACTCAATGAAACGGGCCAGAATCGGCCAAAACTATGAGTGTTGATGACCGACACATGAACGCACCCCAGAGTTCGTTAATTGGGGAAATCACTCCAGGAGCCCAAAATAGCGAGTAATAGTCCATGAAACGGGCCAGAATCAGCCAAAACTATGAGTGTTGATGACCGACTCGTAAACGCACCCCTGGGTTCGTTAATCGTGAAATCACTCCGAGAGCCCAAAACTGTGAGTAACAGT
>NW_021170442.1:0-648 GCF_002162155.2 Triticum dicoccoides
ATTAATGAATCCTGGGGTGCGTTTACGTTTCGGTCATCAACACTCACGGTTTTGGCCCATTCTGACCCGTTTCGTGGACTATTACTCACCGTTTTTGGGCCCTAAAGCGATTTCCATAGTTGTTGAACCCCAAGGTGCGCTTACGTGTCGGTCATCAACACTTACAGATTTGGCCGATTCTGGCCCGTTTCGTGGACTATTACTCACTGTTTTGGGGCCCCGGAGATAATTTCCACGATTAACGAACCCTGGTGTGCGTTTATGTTTTGGTCATCAACACTAGCGGGTTTGGCCGATTCTGACCCGTTTCCTGGACTATTTCTCACCGTTTTTGGGCCCCAAATGAATTTCTATAGTTGTTGAACCCTAAGGCGCGCTTATGTGTTGGTCATCAACACTCACAGATTTGGCCGATTCTGGCCCATTTCATGGACTATTACTCACTATTTTGGGGTCCCGGAGAGGTTTCCACGATTAACGAACCCTGGGGTGCATTTACGATTCGGTCATCAACACTCGCGGTTTTGGCCGATTCTGACCCATTTCATGGACTATTACTCACCGTTTTGGGGCCCCAAACCGGTTTCATAGTTGTTGAACCCCAAGGTGCGCTTAGGTGTCGGTCATGAACACTCATAGTTTTGGCCG
>NW_021170443.1:0-2016 GCF_002162155.2 Triticum dicoccoides
GTGTGAGACGAAGCTGTACGTGCTGGTGGGTGTTTGTAGCGTAATCACAGCCTTTACAAACTGTTGTTCACACGTGGGATTAGATTGTGGCCATAATGTGCCACGGAAGTTTTGAACAGTTTTTTAGTTGGAGATATATATGTTTGAGTTAACTGGATACATTACATACAGAGATAGAGGAAGGATAGAGTGAATCAGTGACGCAGGCCGAGTCTCTTAGTTTCTTCATCTCATGCTAATAAAATTGTTTTACTGTCTGTTTTCTTACCATGCATGAAATATGCCTTGATCGAGTGTCCAATTAATCCATACCTTTTTAGAAACGGTAGTGCTCTTCAGCGAACGTTCGTTGGGGTCCATGGCAGAACGAACGTTTTTCACAGCAATTTATTTGTCGGGAGTTTGTCAATTCCTTCAAGCGAACAAGATTTGTGTTGCCAAAACTCGCCATGTGTTTTTGAAGAAATTATCATACGTGCTATGAGGAATTTGACATAAAGAGGGTCCTTTATAGAAAAGTAAAATAACGATGTAATTAGATACAGAATCCAAGCACACGAATATATGCCGATCACAAAACAATTAAACACGTTTCCGCAAAAAAACAAACAAACAATTAAACAGGAGAGGAAGTAAACTGAAGATACACTATCTGCGCTCCATTCAGATCCTGAAGTGGTCGAGCGCGGAGGTGCCGAGGCCCTTGGCCCTGTAGTCCCGGAGCAGCTCCTCCATCGTCGCGCTCTTGTACCACACGCCTCCTTCACCGCTGGTGACGATCGGCCGCAGCACCTTCGTGTGATGGCCATGGATCGTAGAGATCCACTAGATCGGGGTAGGTGAGGGAGAAGATAGCTTGGGAAGGAAGAAGGGAGGCAAGGGGAAAATAGTTTCTATTTCATTTTCTTCAATAAACTGATACATGAGACGTCTGCGGTTTAACCCACCGCTCACGCACACACTAGCTACTTTCCAGCTGTCACCCGGGCCCATTGGCCAGCTATGCTCCGCCTTTCTTCGGCCACTGTCGCTGCTTATCTCTGAATCCTTGCCCAGACAGTCGATCTCTGCTGCCATGGCACCCTTCTCTGAACCGCTGCCATGGCAGCTGTTTGCCCCGTCACTTGTATCCGTAAGCGCTTGCACCGTAGTGCTGACAGGTTCCCCAAATTCTGAATCTGCCCCCCCCCCCTCCACACACACACAAAGAAGGTTTTTTCAGACCTATTCTGAGCAGCATATTGTTTGATCCTTTTTTGAGCCCGCTGCAATTGTTCCTTGAGCACCTCTGTTGTACAGAAAAAAATCTTCAAAAAGTTCCGTGTCATTTAGACTTCGTTTGGTACTGATATTCTGAAAAACCAAAAACAGGCAAAAAACAACAACTGGCACTGGGTAGTAAGTTAATAGGTTAGTCCCAAAACCTGATATATAATTGCTTGTAATTGCATATAAAACATTCAAGATTGATACTATAATAGCATGAAACAATAAAAAATTATAGATATATTAGAGACGTATCACATACCAAGGAAAATTCATCCGGGACTAAGAGTTTTAGATTACGCATCGGGCCAAGGACTGGCTGTGCCGATGAAGGTGTCCAAGTCGACACCGTCTACGATCCGAGTGGTGGCTTCAATGAACGTCTCCATGAAGTCCTCAAACTTGAGTTTCTTCGTGTTAGCGACCTTGAGGGACTTCAGCTTCTCTTCATTCACGTCCTTGCAGTGGACACAGATGAGCGAGATTGCAACATCGGCTCCGCAGCAGGCTGCTGATTTCTTGCATGCTTGCACTCGGTGGGGAATCACGTTCAGATGGGCCATCATCGATTCCAGATCATTCTAGGCGGTCCCCTCTGGCTGCAGCTCCTTGTCGATCGCCCCTCAGCCAAGTGATGTACCCCAGGGCGTTGTCGAGACGATCTTCCAAGCGAAGGATGGCCAGGGCAGCCTTGTCATTGACGAGCAATGCAACCTTGTAGGGTCTAGATATCTCTCTCGATCCTTTCAG
>NW_021170444.1:0-1289 GCF_002162155.2 Triticum dicoccoides
ATTAATGAATCCTGGGGTGCGTTTACGTTTCGGTCATCAACACTCACGGTTTTGGCCCATTCTGACCCGTTTCGTGGACTATTACTCACCGTTTTTGGGCCCTAAAGCGATTTCCATAGTTGTTGAACCCCAAGGTGCGCTTACGTGTCGGTCATCAACACTTACAGATTTGGCCGATTCTGGCCCGTTTCGTGGACTATTACTCACTGTTTTGGGGCCCCGGAGATAATTTCCACGATTAACGAACCCTGGTGTGCGTTTATGTTTTGGTCATCAACACTAGCGGGTTTGGCCGATTCTGACCCGTTTCCTGGACTATTTCTCACCGTTTTTGGGCCCCAAATGAATTTCTATAGTTGTTGAACCCTAAGGCGCGCTTATGTGTTGGTCATCAACACTCACAGATTTGGCCGATTCTGGCCCATTTCATGGACTATTACTCACTATTTTGGTGTCCCGGAGAGGTTTCCACGATTAACGAACCCTGGGGTGCGTTTACGATTCGGTCATCAACACTCGCGGTTTTGGCCGATTCTGACCCGTTTCATGGACTATTACTCACCGTTTTGGGGCCCCAAACCGGTTTCATAGTTGTTGAACCCCGAGGTGCGCTTAGGTGTCGGTCATGAACACTCATAGTTTTGGCCGATTCTGGCACGTTTCATGGACTATTACTCACTGTTTTGGGGTCCCGGAGTGATTTCCACGATTTACGAACCCTGGGGTGCGTTTATGTTTCAGTAATCAACACTTACGGTTTTGGCCGATTCTGACCCGTTTCACGGACTATTACTCACCGGTTTTGGGCCCCAAAGCGATTTCCATAGTTGTTGAACCCCAAGGTGCGCTTCCATGTTGGTCATCAACACTCACAGTTTTGGCCGATTCTGGCCCGTTTCCTGGACTATTACTCACTATTTTGGGGTCCCGGAGTGATTTACACGATTAACGAACCCTGGGGTGCGTTTACGTTTCGGTCATCAACACTCACAGTTTTGACAGATTCTGAGCCGTTTCGTGGATAACTCACCATTTTTGGGCCCCAAACAAATTTCCATAGTTGTTGAGCCCCAAGGAGCGCTTACGTGTAGGTCATCAACACTCACAGATTTGGCCGATTCTGGCCCGTTTCGTGGACTATTACTCACTGTTTTGGGGTCCCGGAGTGATTTCCACGATTAAGGAACCCTGGGGTGCGTTTACGTTTCGGTCATCAACACTCGCGGTTTTTATCGATTCTGACCCGTTTATGGACTATTACTCACCGTTTTTGGGCCCCAAAGAGATTT
>NW_021170445.1:0-944 GCF_002162155.2 Triticum dicoccoides
GGAGACTTTGGCTCTTATTACACGTGAAGAACATGGTGGAGATGATTCTGATAATGAGACGCAATACATGGCTCCTGAAGACGCTGACAGGTATGAATGTTTAGTTGCTCAACGTGTTTTGAGTGTGCAGATCACACAAGCTGAGCAAAATCAGAGGCACAATTTGTTCCATACCAAGGGAGTTGTGAAGGAACGTTCTGTGCGCGTCATCATAGACGGAGGGAGCTGCAACAACTTGGCTAGCATGGAGATGGTCGAGAAGCTTTCTCTCACCACAAGACCACATCCACATCCTTACTACATCCAATGGTTCAACAACAGCGGCAAGGTTAAGGTAACACGTACTGTTCGTGTGCATTTTAGTATATCTACATATGCTGATTATGTTGATTGTGATGTGGTATCTATGCAAGCATGTTCCTTATTACTTGGTAGACCATGGCAATTTGATAAAAATTCTGTACACCGTGGTAGAAACAATCACTATACTCTTGTTCATAAGGATAAAAATATTACTTTGCTTCCTATGACTCCTGATTCCATTTTGAAAGATGATATTAATAGAGCTAATAAAGCAAAACAGGAGACGAATAAGAGTGAAAATCAGATTGTGGCAAAAGAATTTGAGCAACAAATGAAGCCTAATAATAAACCATCTAGTGTTGCTTCTGAAATTAAATTGAAAAGTGCATGTTTATTTGCCACCAAATCTGATATTGATGAGCTAGATTTCAGCAAATCTGTTTGCTATGCTTTTGTGTGCAAAGAGGCATTATTTTCATTCGAGGACGTGCCTTCCTCTTTGCCTCCTGCTGTCACTAACATTTTGCAGGAGTTCGCTGACGTCTTTCCACAAGACGTGCCACCGGGATTACCGCCTATTCGAGGGATTGAGCATCAGATTGACTTAATTCCCGGTGCTTCACTGCCAAACCGTGCACCAT
>NW_021170446.1:0-736 GCF_002162155.2 Triticum dicoccoides
GCACCCCGGGGTGCGTCAATCGTGGAAATCGCTCCGGGACCCCAAAACAATGAGTAATAGTCCATGAAACGGGGAAGAGTCGGCCAGAACTGCGAGTGTTGATGACCGAGACATAAATGCACCCGAGGGATCGTCAATCGTGGAAATCGCTCTAGGACCACAAAACGGTGAGTAATAGTGCATGAAATGAACCAGAATCGGCCAAAATTGCGAGTGTTGATAACCGACACGTAAACGCACCCTGGGGTTCGTCAGTTCTGGAAATCACTCTGGGACCCCAAAACAATGAGTGATAGTCCAAGAGACGGGCCAGAATCGGCCAAAACTGTGAGTGTTGATGACCGACACGTAAGCGCACCTTGGGGTTCAACAACTATGCAAATCGCTTTGGGACCCCAAAAGGGTGAGTAATATTCCAAGAATCGGGCCAGAATCAGCCCAAACTGCGATTGTTGATGACCGACACGTAAGCGCACCTTAGGGTTCAACAACCATCGAAATCGCTTTCGAACCGCAAAACGGTGAGTAATAGTCCACGAAACGGGCCAGAATCGGCCAAAATCGCGAGTGTTGTCGACGGACACGTAAACGCACCCAGGGGATCGTCAATCGTGGAAATAGCTCTGGGACCCCAAAATGGTGAGCAACAGTCCATGAATCGGGCCAGAATCAGCCCAAACTGCGGTTGTTTATGACAGACACGTAAGCGCACCTTAGGGTTCAACAACCTTGGAAA
>NW_021170447.1:0-1199 GCF_002162155.2 Triticum dicoccoides
ATCATCTCATACAATAAAATTCAGCATCATGCCTTGACCATATCACATCACAACATGCCCTGCAAAAACAAGTTAGACGTCCTCTACTTTGTTGTTGCATGTTTTACGTGGCTGCTACGGGCTTAAGTAAGAACCAATCTCACCTACGCATCAAAACCACAACGATAGTTTGTCAAATAGACTCCGTTTTAACCTTCGCAAGGACCGGGCGTAGCCATACTTGGTTCAACTAAAGTTGGAGAGGCAGTCGCCCGCAAGCCATCTCTGTGCAAAGCACGTCGAGGGAACCGGTCTCGCGTAAGCGTACGCGTAAGGTTGGTCCGGGTCGTCTCGTCCAACAATACCGCCGAACCAAAATATGACATGCTGGTAGGCAGTATGACTTGTATCGTCCACAACTCACTTGTGTTCTACTCGTGCATATAACATCAACATAAATAACCTGGCTCTGATACCACTGTTGGGTTTCGTAGTAATTTCAAAAAATTTCCTACGCACACGCAAGATCATGGTGATGTATAGCAACGAGAGGGGAGAGTATTGTCTACATACCCTTGTAGACCGTAAGCGGAAGCGTTAGCACAACGCGGTTGATGTAGTCGTACGTCTTCACGGCCCGACCGATCAAGCACCGAAACTACGGCACCTCCGAGTTCTAGCACACGTTCAGCTCGATGACGTCCCTCGAACTCCGATCCAGCCGAGTGTCGAGGGAGAGTTCCGTCAGCACGACGGCATGGTGACGATCTTGATGTTCTACCGTCGCAGGGCTTCGCCTAAGCACCGCTACGATATTATCGAGGTGGACTATGGTGGAGGGGGGCACCGCACACGGCTAAGAGATCCAAGGGATCAATTGTTGTCTTTGGTGCTAGCCCTGCCCCTCTATTTATATGTTGAGCCCCGGGGTCGAAACTTGGAGCAAAAGCCTCCTCAAAGTCGGTTTTTCCCGAAAGGCAAGAGTCCCACTCGGACTCCAGGACCAAACGCCACAATCCTTGGCGTCTGGCCCAGACGCCATGGGCCTCGGCGTCTGGCCCAGGGCCAGACGCCAGGGTCTCCGGCGTTTGGCCCCCTGGACTCCGCAAAACTCCTTTTTGCACCGATCTAAAGCCTCATGAGCTTGACCCCTTGGCCTAACCATATCATCCAATATATGAATCTTTACGTCTCGACCATTTCGAGACTCCTCGTCATGT
>NW_021170448.1:0-980 GCF_002162155.2 Triticum dicoccoides
GCTCCCGGAAGTGATCCTGGCATATACCGGAAATCAGAGTCCCGAAATAACCCAGATCTGACTCGCATAATGGTCATCATAGAGTAGGCGGCGTCCTGCACAGCCATCTCAATAGTAACCCCGAGTCCATAGGAGCAGTGAAGAGGCTCGGTGGATCCAGGATAAGATGGAAATATCCTGACAGTGCAGAGATACTGGCTTTGATTAAAGTCTCGGAATTGCTCTTCGACCGTGTACTCAGGATACCAGCGGTATCCAGCCTCAGTCATTACCCTGACCAACTTAGCAGTATGGCCGGGTACATCTAGGCATCGAGTCAGGCGAACCACTTGATTAAGGTCGCGAGTGGCCATCTGAAAGCACAATCATAATGCAAAGGCATTAGAATTTCTAGCGAAATTTCGGCAGCATAACAGCTGTAAATGCTCAAGAAGGATTTTGAGACATTTGACAAAGGATTTCATACACACTCAACATCATCATATCAATGTTCTGGATCCATTCTAACAACATAATGTGGTAGTAGAACTGAACTAGGCTTGTATCCATCAAACTTATAAGGTACTACTGATTAGTAACTCGTGATCCTGATAGAGAGAACAGATCCTAATTCCTTAACCCCCGGTGGAAGAATGGACTGACTCAGATCAGAAAGTCATAAGGTATAAGGAGTAAAAGAGCCTTACGTTCCAACCCACAAACAATTCCCCTACATATAACTAAAGAATTTCTAGACTCAACATCGACCAGTTTGGCTTGGAGAACCTACAGGCAGTCCGGCTCTGATGCCAACGCTGTCAGGACCCCGACTCGATGTCACATCGATCTAGCTGGTAACACCTCATATCACTTTGCGGCCTCACGCACGGTATCCCCACGGGTGTCGTCTTACCTTTTCCCGGGACCGTTTGCGCCTTTTGGCTCACGTATATGATAGTGTCGCTAGCATCCATATGATAAAGAGCCCGGGCTGACATGAC
>NW_021170449.1:0-1431 GCF_002162155.2 Triticum dicoccoides
CACTGAAAGGAATGGGCATTCCGATGTCCCGACTGAGCACTAGTAACATGAGCTTTCATGGAGTTATACCAGGGAAGAAAGCCGAGTCACTCGGCCAAATAGCTTTGGACGTGGTGTTTGGTGATTCGAAACATTTTCGCAAAGAAAAGTTGACGTTTGAGGTCGTGGATTTTCAGAGTGCATATCATGCCATTTTGGGGAGACCAGCTTACGCGCGGTTCATGGCTCGACCATGTTACGTGTACCTCAAATTGAAGATGCCCGGCCCCAAAGGAGTGATCACTGTCACCGGTGATAGGAAAAAGGCAGAAGAGTGCTTTCAGAAGGGCTCCAAGATTGCCGATTCCCAGGTGACAGCGGTCGAGTTTGAGGAATACAAGCAAAACGCGGATCCGAGTGACTTGCTGCGATCAAAGAAACCCGCCACAGAGTCTGCATTCCAGTCGTCCGGTGAGACGAAGCCTGTTCACATTCACCTGACCGACCCTGATGCAGCTCCGACCCGCATCTCCACAACACTCGACCCAAAATAGGAAGAAGCGCTCATCCAGTTCCTCCGTGAGAACTGGGACATTTTTGCATGGAAGCCCGCTGACATGCCAGGTGTTCCTAGGGGACTGGCTGAGCATCGCCTAAGAGTCGACTCATCTGCAAAACCAGTCAAAGAGCACCTTCGGCGGTCCGCCGTCCAGAAGAGAAAAGCCATTGGTGAAGAAGTGGCTCGACTGTTGGCGGCAGGATTTATCCGAGAGATATACCACTCCGAGTGGCTCGCTAATGTCGTCATGGTTCCTAAGAAGGACAAGTCGCTCCGAATGTGTATTGATTTCAAGCACATCAACCGGGCCTGCCCGAAAGATCATTTTCCTCTCCCTCGCATAGATCAAATTGTTGACTCGACCGCGGGATGCGAGAGGCTATCTTTTTTAGATGCCTACTCCGGGTACCACCAGATCCGTCTGTATGGACCCGACGAGGTAAAAACAGCTTTCATCACTCCATTCGGGTGCTTCTGCTATATCACCATGCCATTCGGCCTCAAGAATGCCGGAGCCACATTTATGCGAATGATTCAGAAGTGTCTACTCACTCAAATCAGTCGGAATGTGGAAGCATATATGGATGATATCGTTGTCAAGTCACGAAAAGGTTCCGACCTGCTCGCTGACCTCGCCGAAACATTTGCCAACCTCAGAAGATATGATATCAAGCTCAATCCATCAAAGTGCACATTTGGAGTTCCTGGTGGCAAGTTACTCGGTTTTCTCGTTTCCGAACGGGGAATCGACGCTAACCCAGAGAAGATTGGCACTATTCTCCGAATGAAACGCCCTGTGCGAGTGCACGATGTCCAGAAGCTTACTGGATGCTTGGCCGCATTAAGTCGATTCATCTCACGACTCGGTGAAAAGGCATTGCCTCTTTACCGAC
>NW_021170450.1:0-990 GCF_002162155.2 Triticum dicoccoides
AGACGCGTGCTGGGCGTTTGCAACCGCCTCAACACTTCCAGATTTGTGAGAGGCCGCCTACGCAAGATTTGACGGTATGCTAGCCCCCGGAGGCCGCCGGCCACAGTCGTAGACGTGCGAAGAGCAATCCGCGTAGAGGGAAGTGTTCAGATACTTCTCCATCACAAAAAATTATGAAAAATTACCATCAGTCCTATAGCACATGTGCCCACGTTGTGTAAAAAACTCATGATTTTATCGCGCTCCAAGTATTTAATAATATTCACGCTGCATCGTTACCGCAGAACGTCTACTACCGTTTCATTGTCGTCCGTGAGGGGGGGCCACAACCCGGAGACGCGTGCCGCCTCTTCGGACATGCCACAACACCACCCCGCATGTATGAGGGCCCGGTACGACGCTCCGGTGGCATTGCTACCCCCCAGGGCCCCCGTCCCGCCTAACCCTGTAGCGTTTGACCACGAGATCTAGCCCTTTGACTTTGCACGGACGGGCTTTGACTAGTGGACCGCTCCACCCGGTTGTGTTAGGTCGGCCCAGAGGAACACTTTGGACCAACATCCGGGCCAAACCCACAGCTACATTCACTCCGTGTAGACCTGACGCGTCCGTTTCCCCCCTCCAGGTGCCGGCGGCGGTGGCGTCCGTGAGGGGGGGGCACGCACCGGAGACGCGTGCTGGGCGTTTGCAACCGCCTCAACACTTCCAGATTTGTGAGAGGCCGCCTACGCAAGATTTGACGGTATGCTAGCCCCCGGAGGCCGCCGGCCACAGTCGTAGACGTGCGAAGAGCAATCCGCGTAGAGGGAAGTGTTCAGATACTTCTCCATCACCAAAAACTATGAAAAATTACCATCAGTCCTATAGCACATGTGCCCACGTTGTGTAAAAAACTCATGATTTTATCGCGCTCCAAGTATTTAATAATATTCACGCTGCATCGTTACCGCAGAACGTCTACTACCGTTTCATTGCCGTCCGTGAGGGGGG
>NW_021170451.1:0-2598 GCF_002162155.2 Triticum dicoccoides
AATATTCCAACCATACTACAAATGGGCAGCCACTATTTTAACAAGGTAAAATGTAACTTTCCATAATGTGCACACTCGGAATACATTTGAAGGTGCCACGCTTGACTATTCTTGCTCTGCTAGAAATTTGGAGGGAGAATCCACATGCCACATGGAAAATAACCGGCATATACATATGATCCTACTGATTTGATCATCTTGGTAAAATTGTTACTGTTTTCATCTGGCATATGATATAGACGGTCGCCTTTGCCATCCAAACTCGTCAAGTAATTCATATCATCAGCATAGATGCAGCTTCTCTGCACCTCCCCGCGTTTAGCAGAAGGCACATATACCGCCTTGGACCACCTTTTCCCTAAAAACAAGGCATAATCACCCAAGCTTGTCACCTCCTTCCACTTGCGAGTGTACCTTGACGTCAATTCGTCAACAATCTCAAACACCTTGAACAAAGGCTCACGGGTATGGACCAGACAAATCTTCACTGCCATCGCCAACTTGTCGTTCAGCTCAATGAGGTAGCACGGGAACCCGATAGCAATGCTACCGATTTTTATATGCAACCATTGTTGTTTGTCAGTGATCACTGGCCCTCCATCCTTGTTCATACCTATTTCAAACCTGACCAGATCGTTGGAGCTGGCAAGGCCATAGAGGTATCCATTGTAGAATATGATGTCGGTGATGCAATATTGATAAAATTTGCTTGTCCTCCACCCGCTGCCCGGATAACGAATCCCGCAGAGTGTGATGTTGTATAGGCTGGTGATGGCTGCAATGATGCAGCCGCTTGAGGTTGGAGATTCTGAAAAAATAACCTTCCGGATTGAGTTGTCCTGGCCTGAGCAGCCCCTGCTCAGGTCCTTAGCGGGGAGCGGTACCTCAACACCGGAAAAGAGGTTCACGATCGCAAGCTGCATGTTGTCGCCTAGCGCTGCAACCCAGCCCCCATCGTGAGCTCCCACGAACTTCTTGCCAATGAGCACCTCGTTCAGGAGAGGGATCTGCAGGACCCCGCCGTCCTCGGGGCAGTATACACGCTTTGTCATGCAGTCATCGCCTGGGAAGACGAGCCAGGGTAAGGCGGGCGGCGCCGCCTGCCTCGCTGCGATGGCAGCGGCTCGCCACGACCTGCATACGGCGGCGAAGCGGACGCGATGGAGCAGCGGGGTGACCTTGCTGCAGATCAGGTCGAGGAGATCACCGGGGAGATCGGACCACTCCACCGACGTGGATGGTGTGCTCTGTGCGCCGCCGCTGCCAGTCATCGGTCCGCGCCGACGGCTGCGAGCTAGGTTAAATCGCTATTGCGCACGTAACGTGAATCGATCTATTGCAGGCGTACGTACGCGTGCGTATATAAATATATTGACGGACACGGAAATATCGCACCCTTATCCCGTCCATGTGGACCACCTAATCGCATCGAGTACATCTTTTGCCTACACACATCATCAAGGTGGCTAGTACAAGCAAGAATAAACGTTGGCTGGCTGGAAAACTAGACTAGCAATAAAAATCGATTTAAGTCACTTTCTTTCCTCAGTGTTTATGCTTCTGTTTGAGTCGTTTCATTGCTACTGGAATCATGCAGCCAGGGAGTGTAGATTCGCCCACAATCAATTTAGATGTTAATTATTCCTTCAACACAAAGGGGATGTAGCTCAGATGGTAGAGCGCTCGCTTAGCATGCGAGAGGTATGGGGATCGATACCCCACTTCTCCATTTTTTATTTTTTTTAAACTTTGCACATACGAAAATACTCTAAAGAATCTATGCCCCGAGAGTAGAATTGCTGACATGACATAATTGGCCTTCCTCTTGAGATTTAAATGTAATGACTTTACTCCTCTTTTTTTTGGGTTCGGAGAGATCTTGGCTTTACTTTTGTAACTCCAAATCTCCACTTCTCCAAATTCTTGTCTTTTTTTCTTTGCAGATCTGAAAATACTGTAAAGAAAAACACAACCTTCACTTAGTTTTCTTTTTGGTCGAAAGATATCTTGGCTTTACTTTTGTAACTCCAAATCTCATAAAAACATACACACAATTTGTGCTGCGAACCAAAGCAGTGCGATAATAATCACTAGCCAAAAGCAAAATGTTACCATCATTTTCCTCACAAAAAAAGGCCATGATTTTTTTACCGGCCTCTTTGTAGAAAAAAGGGAGAAGAGCAAAACAAGACTAGGAGGCACAGTCACATCATTACAGAATGAAAAAAAAACTCATCTATACGTTCTCCCCTACACCCAACCAAATTTATTGAGTCAATTAATCTCGCAAATGCAACAGCCAAATGAAAGCCAAGACACTTGGATTTCCAGATCCAGTTGGAGTAGATGGGAGCTTCCATATGCTCAGAGAATAACATGTACTCCCTCCGACCCATAATACAAGATCGTTTTTCTAGCTAAATGGAGATGGCAGCAAAAAGGAGATCAATAAACTCCCCTAGATCATTGCCGGCGCGCGTTGCCGCACCATCCATTTTGACAATAGAATGATAAGTCTTTTCATAAATATATGTGTCATTTGGCCATAACTTTACTCCTAAGCCCTTTATTCAAACCATGAGACATGTGTTACTACAT
>NW_021170452.1:0-1092 GCF_002162155.2 Triticum dicoccoides
AGACGCGTGCTGGGCGTTTGCAACCGCCTCAACACTTCCAGATTTGTGAGAGGCCGCCTACGCAAGATTTGACGGTATGCTAGCCCCCGGAGGCCGCCGGCCACAGTCGTAGACGTGCGAAGAGCAATCCGCGTAGAGGGAAGTGTTCAGATACTTCTCCATCACAAAAAATTATGAAAAATTACCATCAGTCCTATAGCACATGTGCCCACGTTGTGTAAAAAACTCATGATTTTATCGCGCTCCAAGTATTTAATAATATTCACGCTGCATCGTTACCGCAGAACGTCTACTACCGTTTCATTGTCGTCCGTGAGGGGGGGCCACAACCCGGAGACGCGTGCCGCCTCTTCGGACATGCCACAACACCACCCCGCATGTATGAGGGCCCGGTACGACGCTCCGGTGGCATTGCTACCCCCCAGGGCCCCCGTCCCGCCTAACCGTGTAGCATTTGACCACGGGATCTAGCCCTTTGACTTTGCACGGACGGGCTTTGACCAGTGGACCTCTCCACCCGGTTTTGTTAGGTCGGCCCAGAGGAACACTTTGGAGCAACATCCGGGCCAAACCCACACCTACATCCACTCCGTGTAGACCCGACGCATCCGTTTCCCGCCTCCAGGTGCCGGCGGCGGCGGCGTCCGTGAGGGGGGGGGCACGCACCGGAGACGCGTGCTGGGCGTTTGCAACCGCCTCAACACTTCCAGATTTCTGAGAGGCCTCCTACGCAAGATTTGACGGTATGCTAGCCCCCGGAGGCCGCCGGCCACAGTCGTAGACGTGCGAAGAGCAATCCGCGTAGAGGGACGTGTTCAGATACTTCTCCATCACAAAAAATTATGAAAAATTACCATCAGTCCTATAGCACATGTGTCCACGTTGTGTAAAAAACTCATGATTTTATCGCGCTCCAAGTATTTAATAATATTCACGCTGCATCGTTACCGCAGAACGTCTACTACCGTTTCATTGCCGTCCGTGAGGGGGGCCACAACCCGGAGACGCGTGCCGCCTCTTCGGACATGCCACAACACCACCCCGCATGTATGAGGGCCCGGTACGACGCTCCGGTGGCATTGCTACCCCCCC
>NW_021170453.1:0-790 GCF_002162155.2 Triticum dicoccoides
GGTCTGACCAATGCTATCACCGTGTTCACTTAACTATGGAATTCCTTTTAAAAGGAAACCTAGATGAATTGTTGTTGAGCCCATTGACAACATCCTTGTCTTCTCCATAATTTTGCTGAACATTAAGCTAGTGTTGGAAACTTTTGAAAGCATTTGTTCATGCTAGCTCATGAAGCATATGTTTGGATGAAGGTAGTGACTTCCTTTAATTCATGTGCATCTGATGCAAGTTGCCGCCGTGGATTCGAGAAAGTCAATGTTGCTTTCTTTGGAATCATTCCAAATCAGTCATGCACACGTGCGAAGAATACTGTGGTTTGAAGACTTGCAACCTTCAATCTATATGTATCCCTATCACACCAAGCCACTGATTGATTTGTTCAAGGAGAAGGAGTTCCTTCATAAGAGCTAATCCGGACTTATGAAAGAACTTCGATACCCTCGTTGATGGTTCCCCCTCCTGAACTCGGTAGTGTTTTATTATAAGACTACCACGTGGTCATGCTTGTCTGGGACAACGTGTTCACATGTTTGTAGCAGAACCAGCTCATGTTTTGGAGCTTACTATCGTAGTTCATTTCCCGAGAATCTCGCAACGTCATCTCGTCGATTTGTGTTGCAAACTTTCGTTTTCCTTCCTAGACTCGATGAGTCTGGAATATCCTGACACCAACCAGATCTGAATCTCAGGCAGATATGATGGTTGGAACATTTCCCAAGAACTATAATATTGGTCCCCCGATAACCGGTAAAGTGGATGTCATGGCCAACACACCCAGCCGGAAGACCT
>NW_021170454.1:0-1337 GCF_002162155.2 Triticum dicoccoides
GTGACGGTTGTGGTATTTGCAAAGGTGGTGGCACGTCTCCCGCGATCGACAAAGCCCATGAGTTGACTCTGGATCCTGTCATGATTAGTAGAACAAGAAACAAAACCCAAAAATAATGTTCCTATAACTACTAGGATGTGGTGGTAAAACGCTCACAGTAAAGCAAATATCAATGTCTTACAAGTTCTTACCATGCAGCAGGCGGCGATCGGCAACCAGCGGTGTCAAGTAACTCCGAATATTGAGTAAAGCGATTGTCAGGGGAGCGTAGGTATACACGGTGTAGAAATATGTGGAGCTAGGTTGGCTATATATGGTAGCAAAAGATTAGCAATAATCAATTCAAAGATGCAATGTTGAATAAACGCTCAACGACGGTATTGTGCTGGTCCTAGGCTAGAACGGACTAGAGACGCGAGCCTAGAACACTAATGAGGTCACGGCGTAGCACAACTAGCATCAATGAAGGATACTAAGTAGCTCTTGACAGCAAGATATAAGTGAAGATCACAACGGCAGTGAAGATAATGATGAAAAACAACTGCCAAGCAGGATATACAACAACTCTCTTTCCAACTTTCCTCTTGAAAAGTTTGAGACAATTTTCTGATAAATTTTTCAAAGAATGCTACTAACTCAAGCTTTCCAATGCAAAAAGAATCACTCAATTCCGAGTTGATATGAGGAGTCAAAGAATTCTAAAACTGGCCTAAAAAATTGGAACAAGCTGTGTTCACGAACTTCGGAGGGCAAAAAGACCTATTTAGAAGCCGATTTTGAGGTGTAAAATATTAAACTAGCTTCTGCAACTATTTAGATGCGGCTCGTCGCTATCTTCAATTTGAGTACTCACGGAGCCAAAACGGACTTCGTATAAGGAAGATACACCTGTTTTACTGAACAGTGCGCAAAACAGATTCCAATCCGAATTCAGGTACGAGATTGATTCTAGATAGATCCAATTTTTTTTCTTCTCTCTTTTTTTTCTCACGCTTTTTTTCTTTTTCTTCTCCCTCTTTTCTTTTTTTTTCTTTCCTTTTTTCTCTTTTTTTTTATATTCTTTTTCTCCCTCTTGCCAAGACAAACTAGATAAGATGCAGATTCGATCAGGCGAAGATGTGAGTGACCTCAACTATGATTATGACAATAAACAGTGCGTAGCACGTGGTGGAAATTGGTGGATGGGATGGTGGACAGCGGATGGAATAATGATGCAGCGACTGCGTGACTAATGTGAACAGAACTCGAAACTCTAAATGAACTAGACACTAAGACCAGCAACTCGACACGGCGATGCAACCGATAATTCAATAATGCAAACAATGAAAAGAAAATTG
>NW_021170455.1:0-1549 GCF_002162155.2 Triticum dicoccoides
GTGGGCTATCGTCAAATCAAATCAGTACCAACGATGCTCGTAATGTTGTCTTATTCGTGGTTGATCCCTCGAGCATACACCATTATATCTTTTGGGTCTGACCAATGCTATCACTTGTTCACTTAACTATGGAATTCCTTTTAAAAGGAAACCCAGATGAATTGTTGTTGTGCCCATTGACAACATCCTTGTCTTCTCCATAATTTTGCTGAACATTAAGCTAGTGTTGGAAACTTTTGAAAGCATTTATTCATGCTAGCTCATGAAGCATATGTTTGGATGAAGGTAGTGACTTCCTTTAATTCATGTGCATCTGATGCAAGTTGCCGCCGTGGATTCGAGAAAGTCAATGTTGCTTCTTTGGAATCATCCCAAATCAGTCATGCATACGTGCGAAAGTATTCTGTGGTTCGGAGACTTGCAACCTCCATTCCATATGTGTTCCGTAGCACCCCAAGCCACTGACTGATTTGTTCGAGAAAAGGAGTTAAGTGTTAATCCATGGTAATGCACAAGACTTCGATACCCTCGTTGATGGTTCCCCCTCCTAAACTCGGTAGTGTTTTATTATAAGACTACCACGTGGTCATGTTTGTCTGGGACAATGTGTTCACATGTTTGTAGCAGAACCAGCTCATGTTTTGGAGCTTGCTATCGTAGTTCATCTCCCGAGAATCCCGCAACGTCATCTCGTCGATTTGTGTCGCAAACTTTCCGTTTTTCTTCCTAGACTCGATGAGTCTGGAATATCCTGACACCAACCAGATCTGAATCTCAGGCAGATATGATGGTTGGAATATTTCCCAAGAATTATAATATTGGTCGCGCGATAACCGGTGAAGTGGATGTCGTGGCCAACACACCCATCCGGTAGAACCATTATTATAGTATCTTGTTTGAGGAAGTTGGCCACCCCCCCCCATGGGGATTTCGTAGGATTTACTCCCTAGTTGCCCCTATGGATTTTTGTGTTCCCGAAGTCCGACCTTTTACTTGATGTTTTAGATATCAAACCATATCTATGAATGGGTTACACTAGCACATCAAGGAGAACATTAGAAGCGGAGTGCTAAATGTCTCTCGGTCGATCATCCAGATTTTTATTTCCTTGGCCTCGCTAAGATGAAATCTGAGAAGTGTTATCTTCCTTTGCATCTGCATCATCCATCATCATTCATCGTGGTAGCAAGTTGTGTTGCCAGGATCCTTGACACGGATATTGGTAGAATCTTGATGATTGTGGAAATGCTCAAGTTCTTGAGAGCACGCACAAGCGCTACGTCTTATCATCGGCACTAGCTGGGATTGCCCCAGATTTCCTCGGTTATGCTATAACCACTCCAACAGTGAATTCACTCTCTATTGTTGGGTTCTTCCCCAGTTACCAGAATCATTCCCAGCATTTGCATTTTGTTCCCAGCTTGCACCGCCAATGTGCCATTCTACCATGGGTCTCTTCCATTTCCGGTGATAAGCAAAATTCATCCATTACGTTGTCTTCAACAAGGTAATCCACATCATCCAAGTCCGAGTATGCCATTCTACCGAC
>NW_021170456.1:0-938 GCF_002162155.2 Triticum dicoccoides
CCCAAACCCTTAGACTTGCGGCCCTCCTCTCTTCCCCTCTCCCCCCTCTCAAATCCTTCTCAAATCTTGCAAATCCGCCACACACCATGGATTTTGAAGCCAACCCCTCCCTTAAGGTAATCTCCTCCGATCCCCTCGTTTTCATCCATAGGAATTGTCACATTTGCTCAAATCTTGCTAGTTTGAGGAAACCCTAGATTTTGATAGGATTTGGAAATTTGTGTTGAATGATGTTATATTTCTTTGCTAATTTGGGTTGTTTAGGCTTCCATAGTATGCTAGGGTTAAGGTTATGTGTGTTTGATGTTGGTGTTAGGGTTATGTTGGTGTTAGGGTTGTGGTTATTGTTATGTGGGGGTTAGGGTTATTAATTCATATATATGTTAGGGCATATGTGTGCAAATATTTTTCTTAAGTATTTACTTGATATATGTCTGTTTTTTATTATTGTAGGGATGGGGAGAACATGTGTTTATGTTCATCATGTGGATAAAGAGGCCTTTTTGAAAGGCAATGTTGAGACGGACCCAGATGAGCTTGACATGGTGTTTGAGAGTAGTCCTAGCTATGCGGAGCTTTTGAAACAAGTGAGGAAAGATTTGAATTGGATGGACCCAAGTGACGTTGTTGAGTTCGAGGGAAGGCATAATGTTGGTTTAGGAATGCACATCCGTTGGAAGACAATGCGTGTGAACTCCGAGCAACGTTGGGTTGCATACAAGGAGACGGTTGCGGAATCTCTAGACAAGGCTCTTGAGTTATTTGCCTCCAAGAAGGTTGAGTCTACTTTGAATTTAGACTTGAACCGGAACCCCTCCCCGTTGGTTGCTAGCACTCCCCCACCCATGAACCAAGATCAAATGAGTGAACCTCAATTCACGCAAGAAGATTGGCCAACATTGAGCCCGACTCCAAACAACCAAAATGAAGGTTTTGAA
>NW_021170457.1:0-3158 GCF_002162155.2 Triticum dicoccoides
GTATTTTGTTTCCTAAAAGTTCATAAACATTTTTGAAAGCATGAAAACGTTTATATACTGCATGCACGTTTTACTCAAAACGTGAATATTAAAATTATACAAATTTATATATTTTAATAAAAGTTTACATAATTAAGAAAACAATAATGTATGTAGTTTTAAATGGTTAAATATTTTATCACAAATGTCGCAGATGACCTCAGGTATGATCTTCAGATTTATTAGTATTTCCTGTTCCTGGGACAATTTACTGTTATTTATTGTTTTCAATATATTCAACGTTTCTAAAACTACTAAAATTTATGTGAACTTTTATAAATATTTTACATTGGTTAAATGTATTTAAATAAATATTTGTATAATTTTAAATTAACGTTTTTAATAAAATATTAATGCAATATATAGGTTTTTCATGCTTTTGGAAAATGCTTATGTACTTTTAGGAAAAAATATTTATGCTTCATGACAAATCATGTGCACATTTATAAGGAAAATATTATATTTTCTAAAGAATAGAAATGTGGCTTCAATATAAAAGAACCATTAGCCTATGTATAAGAAACAATCTTTGTCGGGGTGTTGGTTTGCACTATCGGGATAGGAGGTCGCTGGTTTGACTGTTGAATTTTTTTTCATTCGAAGTTTAGAGTTTTAATTTATGTTGTTAGGCCAAACTGGTATAGAAAATATTTATTCATAGAGAACTAAATGTTGTCAGGCCTGGTGGTTGATCACCAATTTGTAAAATATGTAGGTCCTTGGTTCGAACCCCTAAGGTGCACCTTTTTCATTTGTGTTCAAAAAGAATTAATTTACACTATTAGTACTGATCACAAATGAATAGGAAACTTGATCGGTTGATTTGGTAAGGCTTGCAGGATATACCTGCGGGTTTGAGGTTCAAAACCTAGTGGGTACAATTTTCTTATCAGTGCTATTTTTGACAGGTGGGCCACCCAGTGTTATTTTTGTGCGAAAAAAAACTGAAGTTTTTTTTTGCAAAAAGAGCAGGCCACACGCCCTGTCCCCATCGTCTGACAGCGGGCCTCATGCCAAGCTAAGACGCCTCGTCAGCGTCATGGATGTACAAAAACGAGTTTTGCATCGTATTTGCACCGCAAAGCCAAGTTTTTGCACCACTTTAATGTACACCACAACTTGTAGCACTAAACTGACCATTCATGCCAAGTTCTAGCACTAGCGATGTAATTGACTCATACTTATAAGATAAAGTAAGGTTGACAATCTACATAGTATATTGAAGAACTGGCAGTCAATATGCACTCAGCAAGTGCTTGGATTTTGTGTGTAAAGTAACATACTGGTATTCTTACACCTACATAGCTTTATTGCTGAAGGAGGAACTAGCTATTGCCATCTAGACTATGGACTATTGGAGAGCTGGGAAATCTGATCCATGTATGGCACATGAGGGGAAAGGTCGGTGAAAGATTAACCAAACCTAGATATCCACGTACCCCGGAAGCAACAGAATCTTGGAGACAACACTGTCGACTTCACCAAGGTTGTGATCAACAAAGTAATGTGGTAATCTAATCTATCACTTTAGGTGCTTGCATAATTCTTAACTTGCTCAAGTTTCAATGGTGGTGGATGGGTACATTGAGTTTTTATCAAAACAACTATCAAGTACGGCTTGATCAACTTGCAAGCAAATAATGCTATGCATCAGAGATGTATGCATCAATCTCACTATCCTTCTTCTACTATCTACGTACAGACAACCATGGCAATGTTCCTAAATCACATGCTCTTTAGAGAAAAGAAATTTGGTCAAAGATAGTGTCGGTGTACAAAAGTAGGGGCTCTGCTTTTGACCCTTTACTTGTGCATGGGCAGTCAGAGCCTCCCGCCACGGCCACGCATAACATGACAGGAAAGGGAAGCCGAAGAGAAGCCGAAGCCACAAGGAAAACAGAGCAACGACAAGAACCAAGGCCACGAAGATCAGATGGACGGAGCAGGTTTCCCCGGCAAGGACTCTTGCCGAGGGAGCCTCAGCGGCCCCGGCAAGACCCTTGCCGGGTGATCCCGCCCATACCGGCCGAGCGAGCCACCTTTGAGCCCACCAACGCTAGACAAATGCGTTGGGACAGGGCTCGGGAGGCACCTCCGTGGTGGCATGCAGATCTTTGTGAAGACATAAAATGCTCAAGATCAAATGAGGATAGGGAGGCAACCATCCTCACCGAAGAAACCCACAAGACCCCCGGCAAGATCCTTGCCGGGGACGCCTGCGCGCCACGGCAAGACCCTTGCCGGGCCACCCGGCAAGACCCTCACCAAGCGCATCAGCAGGGCCACTGCTAGGCCCGCGCCAGCCAAGTCTTCACCGCCGTTCGCATGCAGCTGCCGACCCAACCAGCTGGGCAGGCACCTGCGTGGCAACATGCAACCCTTCGTGGAGGCTCCACCACCGCGCCACCTCAGCTGCCTGCCTGCCAACATGGCACCGCATGCATCACTGGCCAGGGCGCGTGTCGAAGCGAGGAGGAGCAGCGACGGACGGGACGGGCCTCGCTCCCGTCCCCAATAAAGCGAAGGGACACCTAAGCCTTGCATTAAATGCACTTTGTCCTGTAATACCAGCGATAAGCTCGCAACGCTGTAGCACTTTCCACCTCCTGTGTGCCACTGTGGCAGCCCCTTTCGCCTATAAAAGGAGGTCCATGGCGCACTGGAAAAGGATTCGGCTCTTTCGAACCTCGGAGCACCTAGAGCTAGTTCAAGAGCTCAAGAACACTAAATACATCCACCAAAGCAGGATCGTAGGGTTTTACGCATCTTTGCGGCCCGAACCTGGGTAAATCCCCCTTGTGTTGCCTACTAGTCCCGCTCTTCTCTGATCCCCGCGCCCCGCAACCGTAGAAGGGATCCCAGTGATCCCATAGGTGTCGTTTCCCACAGATAGATAGATCAGAATCATTCTCTTGAACAAGACGATGTTTTGGTAGCGAATAAATGTCTCTCAAATTCCCTTCCATATTGCTAATTACATGTAAATATTTATGGCCGACACATCAGCAACATCCATAGAGGAAAGATTTGCTTAATAGGTTAGTGTGTGCAAGAGTTGCTCAAAAGTTACAAATATGGACGATAAGTAGTAGTTTATGTTCATTTAAAGGTTGCAATCA
>NW_021170458.1:0-987 GCF_002162155.2 Triticum dicoccoides
GAAAAATTCAAGGAATCCATCTGTACCATTTTCATGCATGTTAGAACAACTTATAGCTGCTGTTTAGCATAAATCAATTAAATGGCATTTGAATAATCACATATGGAGTTTGAATTTGAATTTTGTATTCAAACCAACTTCATTTAATCTGCTGCTAGTTGCATTAGCCCAAAACACATTCATATTGCCATGTCATAGCATGCATCATATTGTGCATTGCATTGATCGTGTTTTTCTGTATTTGCCGGTAATTGTCCCCTCTCGATAGACGTGTACCGATGATGTGATCGTTGACACTGATGAAGACCCAATGTTATCTTCAGAAGTGCCAGGCAAGCAAAACCCCCTTGTTCATTCCGATACAATCCTACTCTCTCGCTCCTGCTCTCTTTTACTGCATTAGGACAACACCGATTCATCTGTTACTTGCTGCGGTAGCTGAACCCCTTTATCCTTTGCATGACCTGTCATTGCCACAGTAAATAGATGAAACCCACTAGCATGAGTAGGAGTTGTTTGAGCCCTGATGTGCCTACTCATTCATGCTTGTTTGTCATGCCTGCTACTGTTTAGAGTTGAGTCAGGTCTGATTCATCGAGGATGAATCAGAGGTGTGTGAACATGTCCTACTATGTGTGAGCTAAGTGTGTGAACACGATTTGGTAAAAGGTGTTGGTGAGAGGCCATGTAGGAGTACATGGTGGGTTGTCTCATTGAAGCCGTCCTTAGGAACTGAGTTCTGTGTTTGTGATCCATGATTCAGCTACTACCATGCATTGGGCCCTGAAATATGACCCCGCTCGACTTCTTATTCACCCTAGTCCTCTGTCCAGGAGTTGCAAGTAGTTTCTGGTGTTTGTAGCTTACTGGAGGCCGTGGACAGCGCTGACCGTAGGGGTGGGCTGTGATGCGGTAGGTACGTGGCACGGTGTACCGGATGCCCGTTTGGTATCTCGGGAACCCTGTTCACATCGTTTGGGGCTGTGA
>NW_021170459.1:0-1900 GCF_002162155.2 Triticum dicoccoides
TTTTGAATACACACACAACATTTTCTATAAAAAATTAAGTAGGGTCTTATATCGTTTCAGAAACACCAACAAAGTCCAACAACTTTATAATGTTTTAGAAAAAGAAAGACGTCAAGCAAATATGTGCTTTGATGCGAAGCAAATTTCAGAGAGAGAGAGAGGGAGGGAGAGGGAGAGAGGGAGAGGGAGAGTGGGAGAGGGAGAGGGGGAGGGAGAGGAAGAGGGAGATGGCCTTGCCGCCATCTTACCCTCTGCCCCTGTTTTGTTAATTGACCAGGCATGGCTGCACATCAGCTGCGCTTGCCTTCTTGCCGTCCTCATTGCTGCCATCCATGCCTTGTGTGTCTGTCTTGTTCGGATGTATGGCTAGTAGCTCGCTTCTTACTACGTACCATGGCGGCCTTAATTAGATGTTATCTCAGATGCTTTCTTAGACCCGTATTCAAGGTGAAGTCATTCCTTTTCTGTAAACAGTTTGTGCGACTCATGTTTTATGAACTCTTTTTAATATTGTATGAACGTTTAAAAATAGATGGTGAAATGTTTTTAACATACGATGAATATTTTTATATATGGTGAATATTTTTAAAATACATTTAACATCTTTTTAGAAGCATTGAAATTTTTTGAATACACACTCAACATTTTCTATAAAAAATTAAGTAGGGTCTTATACCGTTTCAGAAACACCTACAAAGTCCAACAACTTTATAATGTTTTAGAAAAAGAAAGACGTCAAGCAAATATGTGCTTTGATGCGAAGCAAATTTGAGAGAGAGAGAGAGAGAGATAGAGAGAGAGAGAGAGGGAGGGAGGGAGAGGGAGAGAGGGACAGGGAGAGAGGGAGAGGGAGAGGGAGAGGGGGAGGGAGAGGGAGAGGGAGATGGCCTTGCCGCCATCTTAACCTCTGCCCCTGTTTTGTTAATTGACCAGGCATGGCTGCACATCAGTTGTGCTTGCCTTCTTGCCGTCCTCATTGCTGTCATCCATGCCTTGTGTGTCTGTCTTGCTCAGATGTATGGCTACTAGCTCGCTTCTTGATACGTACCATGGCGGCCTTAATTAGATGTTATCTCAGATGCTTTCTTAGACCAGTATTCAAGGTGAAGTCATTCCTTTTCTGTAAACAGTCTGTGTGACTCATGTATTATGAACTGTTTTTAATATATGATGAACATTTTAAAAATAGATGGTGAAATGTTTTTAAACATATGAGTTTATGAGTTTTGATGTACCGAAGGAGTTCGGAGTCCCGGATGAGATCGGGGACATGACGAGGAGTCTCGAAATGGTCGAGACGTAAAGATCGATATATTGGACGACTATATTCGGACATCGGAAAGGTTCCGAGTGGTTCGGGTATTTTCGGAGTACTAGGGAGTTACGGAATACGGGGAAAGAAGTATATGGGCCTTATTGGGCTTTAGGGGAGAGAAAGAGGCAGGCCGCGCGCCCCTCCAATGAGTAGTCCGAATTGGACTAGGGGGAGGGGTGGCGCCCCCTCCTTCCTTCTCTTCCCTCTCCCCCTTCCTTGTCTCCTACTCCTACTACATGGAAGGGGAGGAATCCTACTCCCGGTGGGAGTAGGACTCCTCCAGGGCGAGCCATAGGGTCCGGCCCTCTCCCCCTCCTCCACTCCTTTATATACAGGGGCAGGGGGGACACCTCTAGACACAACAACAATTGATCCCTTGATCTCTTAGCCGTGTGCGGTGCCCCCCTCCACCATAGTCCTCCTCGATAATATTGTAGCGGTGCATAGGCGAAGCCCTGCGACGGTAGAACGTCAAGATCGTCACCACGCTATCGTGCTGACGGAACTCTCCCTCGACACTCGGCTAGATCGGAGTTCGAGGGACATCATCGAGCTGAACGTGTGCTGAACTCGGAGGTGCCGTGC
>NW_021170460.1:0-1606 GCF_002162155.2 Triticum dicoccoides
TATGTTCAAAATGCACCATTCAAAGCCACATCATCAATTTACAACCCTTTCTGACTTCATTTGTTAATTTTCATGCATTTACTGATTATTTTGATCTATAAGACCATGAAATTGAAAAGCATTTGAAATGAACTCTGAAAAGGTTCCAAGTTGGCATGGTATCACTATTTCACCCACATAGCATGTGCAAGAGAGTAGAGAGGCTTACGGCAAAAACTGGATGCACTTCGTGTACAAAACAGACAATCTCCTTTGAAGTATCAAGGTTTCATACAGAAACTCGTCTGTTACAAAGGGATTTCATTTCTTTTGAACTTATTTGAACCCCCTTGTTTTTATGTGTTCAAACTGCACCATTCAAAGCCACATCATCAATTTACAACCCTTTCTGACTTCATTTGTTATTTTTCATGCATTTACTGATTATTTTGAGCTATAATACCATGAAATTTGAAAGCATTTGAAATGAACTCCAAAAAGTTCCAAGTTGGCATGGTATCATCGTTTCACCCATATAGCATGTGCAAGAAAGTAGAGAGGCTTACGGCAAAAACTGGATGCACTTCATGTACAAAACAGACAATCTCCTTCGAAGTATCAGGGTTTCATAGGGAAACTCGTCTGTTACAAAGGGATTTCATTTCTTTTGAACTTATTCGAACCCCTTATTTTTCTGTGTTCAAAATGCACCATTCAAAGCCACATCATCAATTTACAACCCTTTCTGACTTCATTTGTTATTTTTCATGCATTTACTGATTATTTTGAGCAAAAACTGGATGCACTTCATGTACAAAACAGAAAATCTCCTTCGAAGTATCAAGGTTTCATACGGAAACTCGTCTGTTACAAAGGGATTTCATTTCTTTTGAACTCATTTGAACCCCCTTGTTTTTATGTGTTCAAAATGCACCATTCAAAGCCACATCATCAATTTACAACCCTTTCTGACTTCATTTGTTATTTTTCATGCATTTACTGATTATTTTGAGCTATAAGACCATGAAATTGAAAAGCATTTGAAATGAATCTGAAAAGGATCCAAGTTGGCATGGTATCATCATTTCACCCACATAGCATGTGCAAGAAAGTAGAGAGGCTTACGGCAGAAACTGGATGCACTTCGTGTACAAAACAGAAAATCTCCTTCGAAGTATCAGGGTTTCATACGGAAACTCGTCTTTTACAAAGGGATTTCATTTCTTTTGAACTTATTTGAACCCCCTTGTTTTTATGTGTTCAAAATGCACCATTCAAATCCACATCATCAATTTACAACCCTTTCTGACTTCATTCGTTATTTTTCATGCATTTACTGATTATTTTGATCTATAAGACCATGAAATTGAAAAGCATTTGAAATGAACTCTGAAAAGGTTCCAAGTTGGCATGGTATCATCATTTCACCCACATAGCATGTGCAAGAAAGTAGAGAGTCTTACGGCAAAAACTGGATGCACTTCGTGTAAAAAACAGACAATCTCCTTCGAAGTATCAAGGTTTCATATGGAAACTCGTCTGTTACAAAGGGATTTCATTTCTTTTGAACTTATTTGAAACCCCTTGTTTTTATGTGTTCAAAATGCACCATTCAAAGCCACATCAT
>NW_021170461.1:0-1285 GCF_002162155.2 Triticum dicoccoides
GGAAAGTTCACGGTCCAGTCCCTTTACAATAAGCTGACCAAGGGACCGACTCTTGACATAGCTAGGGGGCTATGGAAAGCGTCCATCCCTTTGAAGATCAAAGTGTTTCTATGGTAACTATTCCGTGACCGACTCCCTTCTTCTAACAACATTGCCATTAGACATGTCCCTTCAGATGGATCTTGCACGCTTTGTGGAGCACATGAAGATGCCATCCGAGACACGTTTCGCAAATGCATTATATGATCACAGGTGTTTCCTGCATGCATGTATGGTTGGATAATGATGCCAGTTTATGCATTACAAAACATAACATATGCATGCATTGTTTCTTACCAAAGTATCTTCTTCATGGGTTTGCTGACACATGCAAGCCCTCGCTCACTATTAAATTAGAGTCAATTACACCAGTAGTGCTTAAACTTGGTGAGAAAAGTCACTTTAGTGCTAAAACTTGTGGAATACATTGAACGAGTGCCAGAACTTGGCTCGAACGTTCATATACGGTGCAAATCCTGCTCATATACGCCCGCGGCATTGACATGACACTGTATATATGTACTCTGCCAACATGGCAGTGATTCGGTCCCACTTGTCAGCTAGTAGTACGCCCGCGGCACTGACATGACACTGTATATATGTACTCTGCCAACATGGCAGTGATTCGGTCCCACTTGTCAGCTAGCAGTACGAATTATTAATAGTTGCCTGTGTGTCATCGGCTGGGTCCCACCTGTCAGCCAAAGAATATAAATAACAGAAAAAAGTAAAAATACTATTACACCGCGAGGGTTCGAACTTGTGAACTCAGTGTTACTAGCGAGCCCCAATCGCCAACCAGCCGACTAATTTCATTAACTAAAGGATGCACATTGTTCTTATCTTTTCAGAATCAAACGGGCTACTGCCATTGCCGCCCATTTTGCGCTGTCATTTTCTTATAGAAATTTGTAAAACATATGTAAATTATGATCGTGTGTTAAATATAATATATTCCCTCCGTAAACTAATATAAGAGCGTTTAGATCACTACTTTAGTTATCTAAATGCTCTTATATTAGTTTACGGAGGGAGTATTACATAATAAATATTCATATTGATTTAAAAGTTGTTCAGTCACATATGAAATATCCATATAATTAAATCATGAATTAAAAAATCAACAATTTACATGTTTAATAAAAATATTAAAGTTAATTTTTCTATGTATCTAAAAATTACCATATGAGTTTAAAAATGTTCACTATTTTAGTAAAATAATGATGTAGTGTACAAAAGTGTTCCA
>NW_021170462.1:0-1010 GCF_002162155.2 Triticum dicoccoides
AAAGAACTCGGATTGGTGGTGGATATATGGTGGTGGTATATGGCAGCGGTGGTGGTAGCGGTGGTAGTATATGGATATGGATCGGTGGTGGTATATGGACACGGATTGGTGGTGGTATATGGATACGGATTCGGTGCGGTGGTGGTAGATGGCAGGGGCGATGATGATGGTGCGGCGGCGGCGTGACAACTTATGACCAGAACTCGAAACTCTAAAAGACTAGACTCTAAGACCAGCAACTAGACACGACGATGCAACCGCAAATTCAACAAAGCAAAACCCTAAAAAGATTATGCAAGGCTCAAATTGGTTCGGATATGATGAACTAACCCTAATTTTTTTTGTGGCTTTTTCGTGGACTATAGGTATGAAGAACAGACTCGATCTAAACTACGAAAAACTGTAAAATCTCACCGAGCAACCTGGAAATCTGATACCACTTGATGGAGGCGGAGGTGTCCCGTCTTTCGATGAGATGGTGGATTTCGCTTTGGTGGAAGTCGACTTTGACGATCCGACTGCGAACGTGCGAGGACGTCGCGCCTTAGCAATCGCTAAACCAACTCCGAGAGGTTATTGACCACGCCGGAGCACGATCAACCTGACCACGAGGGTCTGTTTCCTGCGAGCACACGAAGAACAAGCAAGAAACTAAGATTGCAATCTGGATATTGCAAATATAAGATGAAAGCTTTATTGATCAAGGTGGGGTTCTGTGACGCCTTTGTCTGGTCGTTGAACACAAACGAAGTACGCGAAGTTGCAGCTATGGCGAACTTTTAATCTAAACAAAACCCAAAGTCTAAACGATGCCCTAAGGGCTGTATATATGGAGGAAGAGGGGGGAATTTCGTGGCCCTTGGTGGAGGGGTCCGAAATCAACCCTATCTCTTGTTTCCCCACACATACGAACTCTAAAAATAGCCTATACTTATGTATTTCGAAATTACATGGGCCTGGCCCAATAATAAGGTGACGCAGCACCTAAAATAGCCTCGGGACGAAATTTA
>NW_021170463.1:0-1683 GCF_002162155.2 Triticum dicoccoides
TTATTTTAACGTTTATGTGATCCAGTACAAATGTAGTTTAAACATAAAGGCCCCAGCGGGCAGCTCAAATGGCAATAAAGCGACAAGATGTAGAAGTATATGAGGCCTCATGCATCACAAATCCTAACAGCAGGCTGCCAACCAGGTCGGTTGAATAAATCTTGAGCTACTATCTCCCACTGGTTGCAGCCAAAGGCTGGAGGTGCCTAACTCCTCCTCCCGACAAAGTAAGGACCACATATGAATCCAACAGATAGCCCTAAATATAACCAGCAAGAAAGTTGGAATTTTGTCTAAGTGCGATCAGTACAAACAAATGGTTATTATCATCGAGGGTTAGTCACCTGAGACGTCATGTATTCATGCTGATTATAGGACGAAGCTGAAAAAACCAGTGTTGCTAATTATTATTACGTAATGAGTGATAAGGAATGTACTACTCCTCATTCATTATCGTCGTCATGGGGTGTATCAACAACCGGCCGACAACCGAGTGGAATGCGGAAATATTTCACTCATGCACCATGGTTGGATTGTCATGACCGGGCAATCCAACAGCCGGTCGATAGAAAGGCCGGCCACAGCCCCCATGGTACATGACCTGAACCATCCGAACCAAGGACCCCCACTCGAAACAACTGATGCAACACGAGCACATCCGGGCATAGTCTACCCGTTGAGGAAAAAAATCCATCAAATGGTTCGTTTAACTTCCGGCCTGCAATTGGTCTATGCGCCAATTGGTGCAACGGATCATCTAATATAATGTTACCAGGGAGCTCCTCCTTGTAACAAATGTTTTTTAAGTTTATTTACAATGCATGGGTGCTTGAGTCAAGATGTCAAGTCAAAATCGCAGTTGCTGGTATATTTATGGGTGACTGATGACGACATATTCATGTATCCCAAAGATGAAACCATGACGACGAGAAAGACCATTTAAATAATCGATATTTCGTGTGTCTGAAACCATATACAAGGTACGTGTGGACTGTAGGGCTAACTGCCGGTGCAAAACAAGACATAGTAACTGACGGTGATTAAACAATCGATGCTGAGATCCCGGTCTAAGTAACTGGCAGTGAATCACAAATATATAATGGCACTGAGTTGGTCATCTGGCGGAAGAACAACAAGAACAGGCTAGCTAGTCAGGTCAACTTGAAAAACACTTTACTTGGCGAGACTGGAACCATAATATGTTAACTGTGAACAACTGGCCGGCCGATGTGAATCAACTGAAATAACAAGACCCAGTCTGCATTAATTGATGCAATGGATTCTAGTCCAAGTAACTGACGCCGAGTTGCAAATATATATAAGGTCACTGAGTTCACATATTCAATTCGGTGCTTAGGCTCATCTGCACCAAGTGAACAATAAAGTAAAAGAAATATCAGGAAAATTCCAAAAAATCTGAATTTCTTTTTTGATGCAGGACTCAGTAGGCTAGGTGCATACAAAACTTTGTGTCTAAATGACATTTGAGGGGCTCGTGCAAAAAAGTCAAAATGAGCTCCAAATATTATTGTTTTCAAAAGTTTCTCAGATGCTCGAAATTTATCTTTTTTGCCGAGAGCTACTAGAATCTCCAAACCCTACAAAATTTGGCACGGACTTCACCCACATGAGAATCTCGCATCACAAAAAAATGGAATTTTTTGAATTCCTTTACTATTTTTA
>NW_021170464.1:0-1801 GCF_002162155.2 Triticum dicoccoides
TCAGAGCATACAAGTCAAAACACAAGCGGAAGCTATCATGTCTGAGTACAGACATCTATAAATGAAAAAGGCTGAGAAGCCTGACTATATATCAGATCCTGCCGAGGGCACAAGATCGTAGCTGAGGTAACAAGCTAAACGTCGAAGTCCACGCGAAACTACTAGTGAGACCGAAGTCTCTCTGCAAAACATAAAATAGGCAAACGTGAGTACAAATGTACCCAGCAAGACTTACATCAGATCTATCTACATATGCATCATTATCAACAAGGGGGTGGAGGGGTTTGACTGCAGCAAGCCAGCTTTGACTCGGTGGCTATCCTAAACTACGACTGCAAGCGACTCTTTTGAGGTGGCGCACACGAGTCCACATATTCACCAACCAATACACCACTATGGATCCGCTCCCGTCTCCCTACGAGAATGCCATCCATAGCACTCACGCTTATCTTGCGTATTTTAGAGTATCCACTTTCACTTGTCTATGAACTGATATGAGCAACCCAGAAGTCCTTTTCCGCGGACACGGCTATTCGAATAGATCATATTAACCCTGCAGGGGTGTACTTCTTCACACACACTCTCACCACTTACCGCCGTTTACACGACATGTACTCGGCAACCTTCAAGCGGAAGCCCAACGTGGGTGTCGGCCACGGCCTGCCTAAACACTCAAGTCTCTAGTCCAGGTTTATCGCCTATTCGGGTTCCATCCATGAGGAGATCCGGCCGGAGTTTCGCTCACAGCCCCAAACGATGTGTACAGGGTTCCGTGACACCAAACGGGTGCCCGGTTTACCCGGCCACGTGCCTACCGCATCACAGCCCACCCCTACGGTCAGCGCTGTCCACGGCCTCCAGCATACTACAAACACCAGAAACTACTTGCAACTCCTGGACAGAGGACAAGGGTAATTAAGAAGCCGAGAGGGTCCATTGGTTTCGGGCCCAATGCGTGGTAGTAGCTGAATCATGGATCACAAACACAGAACTCAGTTCCTGAGGACGGCTGCAATGAGACAACCCACCATGTACTCCTACATGGCCTCTCACCGCTACCTTTACCAAATCGTGTTCACACACTTAGCTCACACACAGTAGGACAGGTTCACACGCCTCTGATTCATCCCCGATGAATCAGACCTGACTCAACTCTAAGCAGTAGCAGGCATGACAAACAAACATGAATGAGTAGGCACACAGGGCTCAAACAACTCCTACTCATGCTAGTGGGTTTCATCTATTTACTGTGGAATGACAGGTCATGCAAAGGATAAAGGGGTTCAGCTACCGCAGCAAGTAACAGATGAATCGATGTTGTCCTAATGCAGTAAAAGAGAGCAGGAGCGAGAGAGTGGGATTGTATCGGAATGAACAAGGGGGTTTTGCTTGCCTGGCACTTCTGAAGATAACATTGAGTCTTCATCAGTGTCAACGATCACATCCTCGGTATCACGTCTATCGAGAGGGGACAAATACCGGCAACACAGAAGGGAACACAATCAATGCAATGCACAATATGATGCATGATCATGACATGGCAAAATGAATGTGTTTTGGGCTAATGCAACTAGCAACAGATTAAATGGGGTTGGTTTGAATACAAGATTCAAATTTAAACTCCATATGTGATTATTTAAATGCCCTTTATATGATTTGTGCTAAACAGCAGCTATAAGTTGTTCTAACATGCATGAAAATGGTACAGATGGATTCCTTTAATTTTTCTGATAATTTTTCATATATAATTTATTTCATTTGGAGTTACGGTTAATTTTCTATGATTTTTAGAAGTTTTAGG
>NW_021170465.1:0-1227 GCF_002162155.2 Triticum dicoccoides
AGGTGGCCCCACCCGGTGGACCCCCGGGACCCTTCCGGTGGTCCCGGTACAATACCGATAACCCCGAAACTTGTCCCGATGCCCGAAATAGCACTTCCTATATATAATTCTTTACCTCCGGACCATTCCGGAACTCCTCGTGACATCCGGGATCTCATCCAGGACTCCGAACAACATTCGGGTTTCTGCATATACATATCTTCATAACCCTAGCGTCACCGAACCTTAAGTGTGTAGACCCTACGGGTTCGGGAGACATGCAGACATGACCGAGACGCTCTCAGTCAATAACCATCAGCGGGATCTGGATACCCATGATGGCTCCCACATGCTCCTCGATGTTGTCATCGGATGAACCACTATGTCGAGGATTCGATCAAACCCTGTATGCAATTCCCTTTATCAATCGGTACGTTACTTGCCCGAGACTCGATCGTCGGTATCCCAATACCTTGTTCAGTCTCGTTACCGGCAAGTCACTTTACTCGTACCGTAATACATGATCCCGTGTCCAACACCTTGGTCACATTGAGCTCAATATGATGATGCATTACTGAGTGGGCCCAGAGATACCTCTCCGTCATACGGAGTGATAAATCCCAGTCTCGATCCGTGTCAACCCAACAGCTACTTTCGGAGATACCTGTAATGCACCTTTATAGTCACCCAGTTACGTTGTGACGTTTGATACACCCAAGGCACTCTTACGGTATCCGGGAGTTACACGATCTCATGGTCAAAGGAAGAGATACTTGACACTTGCAAAGCTCTAGCAAAACGAACTACACGATCTTTTATGCTATGCTTAGGATTGGGTCTTGTCCATCACATCATTCTCCTAATGATGTGATCCCGTTATCAACGACATCCAATGTCCATATTCAGGAAACCATGACTATCTGTTGATCACAACGAGCTGGTCAACTAGAGGCTTACCAGGGACATAGTGTGGTCTAAGTATTCACACGTGTATTACGATTTCCGGATAATACAGTTATAGCATGAATAAAAGACAATTATCATGAACAATGAAATATAATAATACTTTTATTATTGCCTCTAGGGCATATTTCCAACAGTCTCCCACTTGCACTAGAGTCACCAATCTAGTTACATTGTGATGAATCGAACACCCATAGAGTTCTGGTGTTGATCATGTTTTGCACGCGAGAGAGGTTTAGTCAGCGGATCTGCGACATTCAGATCCGTGTGCACTTTGCAAATCTC
>NW_021170466.1:0-668 GCF_002162155.2 Triticum dicoccoides
CGCGACGAAGGGGGCACCAGGAGGAGGCGAGGCCTCGGTGGTGGGGTGGCGCCGGGGAAGGCGCCGGTGTCGGGGCGCGGGGCGGCGCAGTCACCAGGGTCGGGGGGCGAGCGCCCCCGATCCACATCGGATCGTGGGGTGGGGAAGAGGGGATCGTGCGGGGGGGAAGTGGGAGATCGGGTGGGTAGCTAGGGTTCCGGGAGGGGTTATACAGGGGGCATGTGGTGGGCCTCCTAGAGGCCTGGATGCCCAGTTGGGCCGAATGGCCCAGGGGGAGGGGGGCTTTGCCTTTCTTTTCTTTGGTTTCTATTTTCCTTTTATTTCTTTTCTGTTTTCTTTTAGTTTTTTATTTTATTATAGTTTTGTAAAATACCAAAGTTGTACCTAATTTAGTTTTAATAAATATTCCACTGCCCCAATAGTTTTGGGAAATGAAATAACTTAGTTAATATTTTATTAATTGAAAAAGGCATTTATTTATTTGTTTTTGTTATTGTTTTGTTTATTTTTGAGCATCTAACTATTTTATCAAAATGTGGTTTCTCCACCATAATTACTCATGATTTATTTGACCCATCTTGAACATTTTAGTTTTAACTTTTGAAAACTTTATTTGTTTGACTTGATTTTGAATTTGACTTTGAACGAGATTTGAATCATCGTGAGAT
>NW_021170467.1:0-1390 GCF_002162155.2 Triticum dicoccoides
CGTCCCACCGTGTCCAGGAGCTCCGCCGCTGTCCACTTCATCGAGCAGCCGAGCCCCGAGCGCTCGCAACGCCCGAGACCACCGCACCGACCTCGCCCGAGCTCACCGTCGCCGGAGATCCCCTTCAACGCCGTCGTCGCTCCGGTCCATCTCCGGCCGCACCAAGAACTCCGTCGCACTCACTGTGAGCTTAGCCATCTTCCCCTCCCTTCCGTTCTTGCTCCCGAGCCGTGTAGCTACCTCCCGGAGCTCAACCGCACCCACCGCCGTGGAGCTCGTCGCCGACGTGCTCCCGGTCAACCTCCGGCCACAAGATGGTGTCCATCTTACTCACCAAGTTCCGCAGCACCTAGCTAGCTACTCCACGAGCCTCACCGAACCCTCTAGCGCCAAGTTCACCTCCGACCGAACCCCGGTGGCCGCCAAAGTCGTCGCCGGCGCCAACTCCGGCCATCCCGACCTCAACGGACTCCGCCAAGAGCTGCGGTTTGTCCTCAGCTTCCCTCCGGTGGTCTCCGCGGCCCATTTGGTGGCCGAAATGGCCAAAACCACTTCCGCCGCCGCGTCGGGCTCGCCGGCGGCTAAACGCCGGTGCAGCCGACCCGGGTTTGACCATGGGTGGGCCCTGGTTGACTCCCCTAAGTCAATGACAGGTGGGGCCCAGCCCTGTTAATTAAACAGGATTAGTTTTAATTAAGTTTTAATTAAAATAATCACCCTGACATGCGGGACCCACTGTCAGGTTTGACCTGGACCAGTTCCGTTGACCTGCTGACGTCACACTGACGTCAGGCTGACGCAGTAAATGATTTTCTGGATTTAAATTAAATCAGGAAATTCCAGAATATTATTTAAACTTCAAAAATTCATAACTTTTATTCTGTAACTCCAAATTGGACAAATTATATATGAAAAATGATCAGAAAAATCCAATCTATCCATCTGTACTATTTTCATGCATGATCAAACAAGTTAAATTGATGTTTTAAGCAGAACAAGGAAAAGCACTTTAAAAGGCCATATTTGAATTTGAAATTTGAGTCCTTGATTCAAATTTGTTCAAACCCTTCTGGTTTTAGTTGCATTAGCCCAATACACTCATATTGCCATGTTTCATGCATGCATCATATTGTCGCATACTGTTTGGTAATGTTTGTGTATCGGTGCTCTCTGCGGCAGGTTCTGTCCCCGAGGAGTACCGTGATTACCCTAACGAAGAACCGTATCAGTGCATCGAACCATCAGGCAAGCAACCAACCATTTGATCATATCGATACAATCCCATGTTCTCGCTCCTGCTCTCTTTTAATGCATTAAGACAACGCGATTCAAACTGCTGTGTGCTACGGTAGTTGAACCCATTTCCTCTGCATGACCTGTCATTGCCACA
>NW_021170468.1:0-1478 GCF_002162155.2 Triticum dicoccoides
GATGAGATCATCGTGGAACATGTGGGAGCCATCATGGGTATCCAGATCCCGCTGTTGGTTATTGACCGGAGAACGTCTCGGTCATGTCTACATGTCTCCCGAACCCGTAGGGTCTACACACTTAAGGTTCGATGACGCTAGGGTTATAAAGGAAGTTTGTATGTGGTTACCGAATGTTGTTCGGAGTCCCGGATGAGATCCCGGACGTCACAAGGAGTTCCGGAATGGTCCGGAGGTAAAGATTTATATATGGGAAGTCCTATTTTGGCCACCGGAAAATGTTCGGGATTTTTCGGTATTGTACAGGGAAGGTTCTAGAAGGTTCCGGAGTGGGGCCCACCTGCTTGGGGGGACCCACATGGACGTGGGTAGTGGGGGCAAGGCCCCACACCCCTGGTCAAGGCGCACCAAGATCCCCCCTTAGAAGGAATAAGATCATATCCCGAAGGGATAAGATCAAGATCCCTAAAAAGGGGGGATAACAATCGGCGGGGAAGGAAATAATGAGATTTCTTTCCTCCCACCTTGGCCAACGCCCCAATGGACTTGGAGGGCAAGAAACCAGCCCCTCCACCCCTATATATAGTGGGGAGGCCCATGGGAGCCATAGACGAAGTTCTGGTGCAGCCCTCCCCCTCTCACAAGTACTCCTCCTCTCCCGCGGTGCTTGGCGAAGCCCTGCAGGATTGCCACGCTCCTCCACCACCACCACGCCATTGTGCTGCTGCTGGATGGAGTCTTCCTCAACCTCTCCCTCTCTCCTTGCTGGATCAAGGCTTGGGAGACGTCACCGGGCTGTATGTGTGTTGAACGCGGAGGTGCCGTGCGTTCGGCACTTGATCATCGGTGATTTGAATCACGACGAGTACGACTCCATCAACCCCGTTCACTTGAACGCTTCCGCTTAGCAATCTACAAGGGTATGTAGATGCACTCTCTTTCTACTCGTTGCTGGTCTCTCCATAGACAGATCTTGGTGACACGTAGGAAAATTTTGAATTTCTGCTACGTTCCCCAACAGTGGCATCATGAGCTAGGTCTATTGCATAGATTCTTTGCACGAGTAGAACACAAAGTAGTTGTGGGCATTGATGTTGTTCAATATGCTTACCGTTACTAGTCCAATCTTGTTTCGACGGTATTGTGGGATGAAGCGGCCCGGACCGACCTTACACGTACTCTTACGTGAGACAGGTTCCACCGATTGACATGCACTTGGTGCATAAGGTGGCTAGCGGGTGCCAGTCTCTCCCACTTTAGTCGGAACGGATTCGATGAAAAGGGTCCTTATGAAGGGTAAATAGCAATTGGCATATCACGTTGTGGTCTTGCGTAGGTAAGAAACGTTCTTGCTAGAAACCCATAGCAGCCACGTAAAACATGCAACAACAATTAGAGGACGTCTAACTTGTTTTTGCAGGGTATGCTATGTGATGTGATATGGCCAAGAAGAATGTGATGAATGATATGTGATGTAT
>NW_021170469.1:0-1107 GCF_002162155.2 Triticum dicoccoides
CGCCGCAGCTGCGCCTGCTCGCCCCCCCTCCGAGTCGGGCGCCAGCACGCCCAGCGCCCGTTCGGGCGACAGCCGTCGCCCCAGCGCCCAAAACCCGCTAAGGCCCCCGGGCCACTGACTAGGGGGCCCCGCCCCAGAACGTTAAAAAAAATAAAAAAATAATAAAATAATAATAAAAAAATAAATAAATAATAAATGATAAAATAAATAAAAACAATAAATATAATTAATAAAATTAAAATGATTTAATAATATTATTAATTAATTAATTAATTAATTAAGTTAATTAATCCGGTTTAATTAAATTAATTAACTAGTTAAGTTTAATTAAACTGTAATTAGATTAACCTAAACCCTAATTAATTTAATTAGAGAATGACAGGTGGGTCCCACTGGACCCACATGTCAGGGTTGACTCAGTCAACCCTTGTTGACTGCTGACATCAGCATGACATCATGCTGACGTCATAAATACATTTTTCGAATTAATTAAATAAATAATTAAATTCCAAAATTGTTAAAATCTTTTAAAAATCATATCTTTTAATCCCGCCACACACCCCTAACCTATCGAACTCGCAACTTTTCCCCTCCAGTTCATCTGTCCGAAAACACGAAGCACCGGGA
This sequence comes from Triticum dicoccoides, assembly GCF_002162155.2. Taxonomy (NCBI): domain Eukaryota; kingdom Viridiplantae; phylum Streptophyta; class Magnoliopsida; order Poales; family Poaceae; genus Triticum; species Triticum dicoccoides. The sequence continues at coordinate 628 of NW_021170469.1, forward strand.
ATACTTTCCCGATGATTCCCCCCTTAACCAGTACCACCTCATACCACGTTAGGGCACGCCTAGCATCGCTTCTTGACATGTCATGCATCGATATGCATCTGTTTACTTGGTATTCATTGTTTCTTCCCCCTCTTCTCTCCGGTAGACTACGAGACCGACGCTGCTGCTGCCCAGTTCGACTACGGAGTTGACGACCCCTCTCTCTTGCCAGAGCAACCAGGCAAGCCCCCCCCTTGATCACCAGATATCGCCTATTCTTCTCTATACTGCTTGCATTAGAGTAGTGTAGCATGTTACTGCTTTCCGTTGATCCTATTCTGATGCATAGCCTGACATTGTTGCTACACCTGTTGATACCTTACCTGCAATCCTAAATGCTTAGTATAGGATGCTAGTTTATCATCATTGGCCCTACATTCTTGTCAGTCTGCCTTGCTATACTATTGGGCCGTGATCACTCGGGAGGTGATCACGGGTATA
>NW_021170470.1:0-807 GCF_002162155.2 Triticum dicoccoides
GCCTCGACTCGCGTTACGCTAAGACAAGGTGGCAGTGGTGTCACGTGCTTGTCTCGGCGTCCGTCATTGCTACCGCGACGACGTCCGCCTCGACTCGCATTACGCTAAGATAGGGTGGTAGTGGTGTCACGTGCTTGTCTCGGCGTCCGTCGTCGCTACCGCGACGACGTCCGCCTCGACTCGCGTTATGCTAAGACAGGGTGGCACTGGTGTCACGTGCTTGTCTCGGTGTCCGTCGTCGTTACCGCGACGACGTCCGCCTCGACTCGCGTTACGCTAAGACAGGGTGGCACTGGTGTCACGTGCTCGTCTCGGCGTCCGTCGTCGCTACCACGACGACGTCCGCCTCGACTCGCTTACACTAAGACAGGGTTGCAGTACTGTCACGTGCTCGTCTCGGCGTCTGTCGTCGCTACCACGACGACGTCCGCCTCGACTCGCGTTACGCTAAGACAGGGTGGCAATGGTGTCACGTGCTCGTCTCGGCGTAGTCGTGGCTACCGCGACGACGTCCGCCTCGACTCGCGTTATGCTAAGACAGGGTGGCACTGGTGTCGCGTGCTCGTCTCGGCGTCCGTCGTCGCTATCGCGACGACGTCCGCCTCGACTCGCGTTACGCTAAGACAGGGAGGCAGTGGTGTCACGTGCTCGTCTCAGCGTCCGTCGTTGCTACCGCGACAACGTCCGCATCGACTCGCGTTACGCTAAGACAGGGTGGCAGTGGTGTCACGTGCTCGTCTCGGCGTCCGTTGTTGCTACCGCGACGACGTCCGCCTCGACTTGCGTTACGCTAAGGCAGGGTGGCAC
>NW_021170470.1:1409-2164 GCF_002162155.2 Triticum dicoccoides
GTCCGTCGTCGCTACCGCGACGACGTCCGCCTCGACTCGCTTACGCTAAGACAGGGTTGCAGTACTGTCACGTGCTCGTCTCGGCGTCTGTCGTCGCTACCACGACGACGTCCGCCTCGACTCGCGTTACGCTAAGACAGGGTGGCAATGGTGTCACGTGCTCGTCTCGGCGTAGTCGTCGCTACCGCGACGATGTCCGCCTCGACTCGCGTTATGCTAAGACAGGGTGGCACTGGTGTCGCGTGCTCGTCTCGGCGTCCGTCGTCGCTATCGCGACGACGTCCGCATCGACTCGCGTTTTTCTAAGACAGGGTGACACTGGTGTCCCGTGCTCGTCTCGTCGTCCGTCGTCGCTACTGCGATGACGTCCGCCTCGACTCGCGTTACGTTAAGGCAGGTTGGCAATGGTGTCACGTGCTCGTCTCCGTGTCCGTCGTCGCTATCGCGACGACGTCCACCTCGACTCGCGTTACGCTAAGACAGGGTGACACTGGTGTCACGTGCTCGTCTCGGCGTCCATCGTCGCTACCGCGACGACGTCCGCCTCAACTCGCGTTACGCTAAGATAGGGTGACACTGGTGTCCCGTGCTCGTCTCGTTGTCCGTCGTCGCTACCGCGACGACGTCCGCCTCGACTCGCGTTACGCTAAGACAGGTTGGGAATGGTGTCACGTGCTCGTCTCGGCGTAGTCGTCGCTACCGCGACGACGTCCGCCTCGACTCGCGTTATGCTAAGACAGGGTGGCACTAGTGTC
>NW_021170470.1:2286-2821 GCF_002162155.2 Triticum dicoccoides
GCATCCGTCGTCGCTATCGCGACGACGTCCACCTCGACTCGCGTTTTTCTAAGAAAGGGTGACACTGGTGTCCCGTGCTCGTCTCGTTGTCCGTCGTCGCTACTGCGACGACGTCCGCCTCGACTCGCGTTACGCTAAGGCAGGTTGGCAATGGTGTCACGTGCTCGTCTTGGCGTCCGTCGTCGCTATCGCGATGACGTCCACCTCGACTCGCGTTACGCTAAGACAGGGTGACACTGGTGTCACGTGCTCGTCTCAGCGTCCGTCGTCGCTACCGCGACGACGTCCGCCTCGACTCGCGTTACGCTAAGATAGGGTGACACTGGTGTCCCGTGCTCGTCTCGTCGTCCGTCGTCGCTACCGCGACGACGTCCGCCTGGACTCGCGTTACGCTAAGACAGGGAGGCAGTGGTGTCACGTGCTCGTCTCGGCGTCCGTCGTCGCTACCGCGACGACGTCCGCCTCGACTCGCGTTACGCTAAAAAAGGGAGGCAGTGCTGTCACGTGCTCGTCTCGGCGTCCGTCGTTGCTACCG
>NW_021170470.1:4559-5807 GCF_002162155.2 Triticum dicoccoides
CTAAGACAGGGAGGCAGTGGTGTCACGTGCTTGTTTCGGCGTCCATCATTGCTACCGCGACGACGTCCGCCTCGACTCGCGTTACGCTAAGACAGGGAGGCACTGGTGTCACGTGCTCGTCTCGGCATCCGTCGTCGCTACCGCGACGACGTCCGCCTCGACTCGCATTACGCTAAGACAGGGTGACACTGGTGTCCCGTGCTCGTCTCGTCTTCCATCGTCGCTACCGCGACGACGTCCGCCTCGACTCGCGTTACGCTAAGATAGGTTGGCAATGGTGTCACGTGCTCATCTCGGCGTCAATCGTCGCTACCGCGACGACGTCCGCCTCGACTCGCGTTACGCTAAAAAAGGGAGGCAGTGCTATCACGTGCTCGTCTCGGCGTCCGTCGTCGCTACCGCAACGACGTCCGCCTCGACTTGCGTTACGCTAAGACAGGGTGGCACAGGTGTCACGTGCTCGTCTCGGCATCCGTCGTCGCTACCGCGACAACGTCCGCCTCAACTCGCGTTACGCTAAGACAGGGAGGCAGTGGTGTCACGTGCTCGTCTCGGCGTCCGTCGTCGCTACCGCGACGACTTCCGCCTCGACTCGCGTAACGCTAAGACAGGGTGGAAATGGTGTCACGTGCTCGTCTCGGCCTCCGTCCTCGCTACCGCGACGACGTCCGCCTCGACTCGCGTTACGCTAAGACAAGGTGGCAGTGGTGTCACGTGCTCGTCTCGGCGTCCGTCGTCGCTACCGCGACGACGTCCGCCTCGACTCGCATTGCGCTAAGACAGGGTGGCAGTGGTGTCACGTGCTCGTCTCCGCGTCCGTCGTCGCTACCGCGACGACGTCTGCCTCGACTCGCGTTACGCTAAGATAGGGTGGCAGTGGTGTCACGTGCTCGTCTCGGTGTCCGTCGTCGCTACCGCGACGACGTCCGCCTCGACTCGCGTTACGCTAAGACAGGGTTGCAGTGCTGTCACGTGCTCGCCTCCGCCTCCATCGTCGCTACGCGACGACGTCCGCCTCGACTCGCGTTATGCTAAGACAGGGTGGCACTGGTGTCATGTGCTCGTCTCGGCCTCCGTCGTTGCTATCGCGACGACGTCCGCCTCGACTCGCGTTTTTCTAAGACAGGGTGACACTGGTGTCCCGTGCTCGTCTCGTCGTCCGTTGTCGCTACCACGACGACGTCCGCCTCGACTCGCGTTACGCTAAGGCAGGTTGGCAATGGTGTCACGTGCTCGTCTCGGCGTCCG
>NW_021170470.1:5817-6113 GCF_002162155.2 Triticum dicoccoides
TCGTCGCTACCGCGACGACGTCTGCCTCGACTCGTGTTACGCTAAGACAGGTTGGCAATGGTGTCACGTGCTCGTCTCGGCGTCCGTCGTCGCTACCGCGACGACGTCCGCCTCGACTCGTGTTACGCTAAGACAGGATGGCAATGGTGTCACGTGCTCGTCTCGGCGTCCGTCGTCGTTACCGCGACGACGTCCGCGTCGACTCGCGTTACGCTAAGACAGGGTGGCACTGGTGTCACGTGCTCGTCTCCGCCTCCATCGTCGCTACGCGACGACGTCCGCCTCGACTCGCGTTA
>NW_021170470.1:6123-7152 GCF_002162155.2 Triticum dicoccoides
GCTAAGACAGGGTGGCACTGGTGTCACGTGCTTGTCTCGGCGTCCGTCGTCATTACCGCGACGACGTCCACCTCGACTCGCGTTACGCTAAGACAGGGAGGCACTGGTGTCACGTGCTCGTCTCGGCGTCCGTCGTCGCTACCGCGACGACGTCCGCCTCGACTCGCTTACGCTAAGACAGGGTTGCAGTACTGTCACGTGCTCGTCTCGGTGTCTGTCGTCGCTACCGCGACGACGTCCACCTCGACTCGCGTTACGCTAAGACGGGGTGGCAATGGTGTCACGTGCTCTTCTCGGCGTCCGTCGTCGCTACCGCAACGACGTCCGCCTCGACTCGCGTTATGCTAAGACAGGGTGGCACTGGTGTCATGTGCTCGTCTCGACGTCCGTCGTCGCTATCGCGACGACGTCCGCCTCGACTCGCGTTTTTCTAAGACAGGGTGATACTGGTGTCCCGTGCTCGTCTCGTCGTCCGTCGTCGCTACCACGACGACGTCCTCCTCGACTCGCGTTACGCTAAGGCAGGTTGGCAATGGTGTCACGTGCTCGTCTCGGCGTTCGTCGTCGCTACCGCGACGACGTCCGCCTCGACTCGCGTTAGGCTAAGACAGGGTGGCAATGGTGTCACGTGCTCGTCTCGGCGTCCGTTGTCGCTATCGCGACGACGTCCACCTCGACTCGCCTTACGCTAAGACAGGGTGACACTGGTATCCCGTGCTCGTCTCGTTGTCCGTCGTCGCTACCGCGACGACGTCTGCCTCGACTCGTGTTACGCTAAGACAGGTTGGCAATGGTGTCACGTGCTCGTCTCGGCGTCCGTCGTCGCTACCGCGACGACGTCCGCCTCGACTCGTGTTACGCTAAGACAGGATGGCAATGGTGTCACGTGCTCGTCTCGGCGTCCGTCGTCGTTACCGCGACGACGTCCGCGTCGACTCGCGTTACGCTAAGACAGGGTGGCACTGGTGTCACGTGCTCGTCTCCGCCTCCATCGTCGCTACGCGACGACGTCCGCCTCGACTCGCGTTA
>NW_021170470.1:7162-7678 GCF_002162155.2 Triticum dicoccoides
ACTCGCGTTACGCTAAGACAGGGTGGCACTGGTGTCACATGCTCGTGTCGTCGTCCGTCGTCGCTACCGCGACGACGGCCGCCTCGACTCGCGTTACGCTAAGACAGGGAGGCAGTGGTGTCACGTGCTCGTCTCGGCGTTCGTCGTTGCTACCGCGACGACTTCTGCCTCGACTCACGTTACGACTAAGACAGGGTGGCAATGGTGTCACGTGCTCGTCTCGGCCTCCGTCCTTGCTACCACGACGACGTCCGCCTCGACTCGCCTTACGCTAAGACAAGGTGGCACAGGTGTCACGTGCTTGTCTCGGCGTCCGTCCTCGCTACCGCGACGACGTCCGCCTCGACTCACGTTACGCTAAGACAGGGAGGCACTGGTGTCACGTGCTCGTCTCGGCGTCCGTCGTCGCTACCGCGAGGACGTCCGCCTCGACTCGCGTTACGCTAAGACAGGGTGGCACTGGTGTCATGTGGTCGTCTCAAGGTCCGTCGTTGCTACCGCGACGACGTCCGCCTC
>NW_021170470.1:7772-8716 GCF_002162155.2 Triticum dicoccoides
TCGCTATTGCGACGACGTCCGCCTCGACTCGCGTTACGCTAAGACAGGGTGGCACTGGTGTCACGTGCTCGTCTCGGCCTCCGTCCTCGCTACCGCGATGACGTCCGCCTCGACTCGCGTTACGCTAAGACAGGGTGGCAGTGGTGTCACGTGCTCGTCTCAGCGTCCGTCGTCGCTACCGCGATGACGTCCGCCTCGACTCACGTTACGCTAAGACAGGGTGGCAGTGGTGTCATGTGCTCGTCTCGGCGTTCGTCGTTGCTACCGCGACGACGTCCGCCTCGACTCGCTTACGCTAAGACAGGGTTGCAGTACTGTCATGTGCTCGTCTCGGCGTCTGTCGTCGCTACCGCGGCGACGTCCGCCTCGACTCGCGTTACGCGGACAGGATGGCAATGGTGTCACGTGCTCGTCTCGGCGTCCGTCGTCGATATCGCGACGACGTCCGCCTCGACTCTCGTTACGCTAAGATAGGGTGGCACTGGTGTCACGTGCTCAACTCGGCGTCCGTCGTCGCTACCGCGACGATGTCCGCCTCGACTCACGTTACGCTAACTCAGGGTGGCAGTGGTGTCACGTGCTCGTCTCGGCGTCCGTCGTTGCTACCGCGACGACGTCCGCCTCGACTCGCGTTACGCTAAGACAGGGAGGCAGTGCTGTCACGTGCTCGTCTCGGCGTCCGTCTTTGCTACCGCTACAATGTCCACCTCGACTCGCGTTATGCTAAGACAGGGAGGCAGTGGTGTCACGTGCTCGTCTCGGCGGCCGTCGTCGCTACCGCGACGACGTCCGCCTTGACTCGCGTTATGCTAAGACAGGGAGGCAGTGGTGTCACGTGCTCGTCTCGGCGTCCGTCGTTGCTACCGCGACGACGTCCGCCTCGACTCGCGTTACGCTAAGACAGGGTGGCACTGGTATCCCGTGCTCGTCTCGGCGTCCGTCGT
>NW_021170470.1:11448-12318 GCF_002162155.2 Triticum dicoccoides
ACGTCCGCCTCGACTCGCGTTACGCTAAGACAGGGTGGCAGTGGTGTCACGTGCTCGTCTCGGCGTCCGTCGTCGCTACCGCGACGACGTCCGCCTCGACTCGCGTTACGCTAAGACAGGAAGGCACTGGTGTCACGTGCTCGTCTCGGCGTCCGTCGTCGCTACCGCGACGACGTCCACCTCGACTCGCTTACGCTAAGAGAGGGTTGCAGTACTGTCATGTGCTCGTCTCGGCGTCCGTCGTCGATATCGCGACGACGTCCGCCTCCACTCGCGTTACGCTAAGACAGGGTGGCACTGGTGTCACTTGCTCAACTCGGCGTCCGTCGTCGCTACCGCGACGATGTTCGCCTCGACTCGCGTTACGCTAACACAGGGTGGAAGTGGTGTCACGTGCTCGTCTCGGTGTCTGTCGTCGCTACCGCGATGACGTCCGCCTCGACTCGCGTTACGCTAAGACAGGGTGGCAATGGTGTCACGTGCTCGTCTCGGCGTCCGTCGTCGCTACCGCGACGATGTCCGCCTCGACTCGCGTTATGCTAAGACAGGATGGCACTGGTGTCACGTGCTCGTCTCGGCGTTCGTCGTCGCTACCGCGACGACGTCCGCCTCGACTCGCGTTACGCTAAGACAGGGTGACACTGGTGTCCCGTGCTCGTCTCATCGTCCGTCATCACTACCGCGACGACGTCCGCCTCGACTCGCGTTACGCTAAAAAAGGGAGGCAGTGCTGTCAGGTGCTCGTCTCAGCGTCCGTCGTCGCTACCGCAACGACGTCTGCCTCGACTCGCGTTACGCTAAGACAGGGTGGCACTGGTGTCACGTGCTCGTCTCGGCGTCCGTCGTCGCTATCGCGACGACGTCCGCCTC
>NW_021170470.1:13641-14149 GCF_002162155.2 Triticum dicoccoides
TGCTCGTCTCGGCGTAGTCGTGGCTACCGCGACGACGTCCGCCTCTACTCGCGTTACGCTAAGACAGGGAGGCAGTGGTGTCACGTGCTCATTTCAGCGTCCGTCGTTGCTACCGCGACAACGTCCGCATCGACTCACGTTACGCTAAGACAGGGTGGCAGTGGTGTCACGTGCTCGTCTCGGCGTCCGTTGTTGCTACCGCGACGACGTCTGCCTCGACTCGCGTTACGCTAAGGCAGGGTGGCACTGGTATCACGTGCTCGTCTCGGCGTCCGTCGTCGCTACCGCGACGACGTCCGCCTCGACTCGCGTTATGCTAAGACAGGGTGGCACTGGTGTCCCGTGCTCGTCTCAGCTTCCGTCGTCGCTACCGCGACGACGTCCGCCTCGACTCGCGTTACGCTAAGACAGGGAGGCAGTGGTGTCACGTGCTTGTCTCGGCGTCCGTCTTCGCTACCGCTACAATGTCCACCTCGACTCGCGTTACGCTAAGACAGGGAGGCAGTGG
>NW_021170470.1:17328-19436 GCF_002162155.2 Triticum dicoccoides
TCACGTGCTCGTCTCGGCGTCCGTCGTCGCTACCGCGACGACGTCCGCCTCGACTCGCGTTATGCTAAGACAGGGTGGCACTGGTGTCCCGTGCTCGTCTCGGCGTCCGTCGTCGCTACCGCAACGATGTCCGCCTCGACTCGCGTTACGCTAAGACAGGGAGGCATGAAGGAAATATGCCCTAGAGGCAATAATAAAGTTATTATTTATTTCCTTATAATCATGATAAATGTTTATTATTCATGCTAGAATTGTATTAACCGGAAACATAATACATGTGTGAATACATAGACAAACAAAGTGTCACTAGTATGCCTCTACTTGACTAGCTCGTTAGTCAAAGATGGTTATGTTTCCTAACCATGGACAAAGAGTTGTTATTTGATTAACGAGGTCACATCATTAGTTGAATGATCTGATTGACATGACCCATTCCATTAGCTTAGCACCCGATCGTTTAGTATGTTGCTATTGCTTTCTTAATGACTTATACATGTTCCTATGACTATGAGATTATGCAACTCCCGTTTACCAGAGAAACACTTTGGGTGCTACCAAACGTCACAACGTAACTGGGTGATTATAAAGGAGCATTACAGGTGTCTCCAAAGGTAGATGTTGGGTTGGCGTATTTCGAGATTAGGATTTGTCACTCCGATTGTCGGAGAGGTATCTCTGGGCCCTCTCGGTAATACACATCACATAAGCCTTGCAAGCATTACAACTAATATGTTAGTTGTGAGATGATGTATTACGGAACGATTAAAGAGACTTGCCGGTAACGAGATTGAACTAGGTATTGGATATCGACGATCGAATCTCGGGCATGTAACATACCGATGACAAAGGGAACAACGTATGTCGTTATGCGGTCTGACCGATAAAGATCTTCGTAGAATATGTAGGAGCCAATATGGGCATCCAAGTCCCGCTATTGGTTATTGACCGGAGACGTGTCTCGGTCATGTATACATTGTTCTCGGACCCGTAGGGTCCGCACGCTTAAGGTTACGATGACAGTTACATTATGAGTTTATGCATTTTGATGTACCGAAGGTTGTTCGGAGTCCCGGATGTGATCACGGACATGACGAGGAGTCTCGAAATGGTCGAGACGTAAAGATTGATATATTGGAAGCCTATGTTTGGACATCGGAAGTGTTCCGGGTGAAATCGGGATTTTACCGGGTTACCGAGAGGTTACCGGAACCCCCCGGGAGCCATATGGGCCTTCATGGGCCTTAGTGGAAAGGAGAAAGGGGCAGCCCAAGGTGGCTGCGCCACTTCCCCCTCCCCTAGTCCTATTAGGACTAGGAGAAGGTGGCCGGCCCCCCTCTCTCCCTTCCCCTCCGAGGAATCCTAGTTGGACTAGGATTGGGGGGAGGAATCCTACTCCCAGAGGGAGTAGGACTCTCCTGCGCCTCCCTTCCTTGGCCGGCCAGCCCTCCCCCTTGGCTCCTTTATATACGGAGGCAGGGGGCACCTCTAAACACACAAGTTGATCCACGTGATCTATTCCTTAGCCGTGTGCGGTGCCCCCTACCACCATATACCTCGATAATACTGTAGCGGAGTTTAGGCCAAGCCCTGCTGCTGTAGTTCATCAAGATCGTCACCACGCCGTCGTGCTGACGGAACTCTTCCCCGACACTTTGCTGGATCGGAGTCCGGGGATCTTCATCGAGCTGAACGTGTGCTCGAACTCGGAGGTGCCGTAGTTTCGGTGCTTGATCGGTTGGAGCGTGAAGATGTACGACTACTTCCTCTACGTCGTGTCATCGCTTCCGCAGTCGGTCTGCGTTGGGTACGTAGACAACACTCTCCCCTCGTTGCTATGCATCACATGATCTTGCGTGTGCGTAGGAAATTTTTTGAAATTACTACGAAACCCAACAAGGCAGTGGTGTCACGTACTCGTCTCGGCGTCCGTCGTTGCTACCGCGACGACGTCCGCATCGACTCGCATTACGCTAAGAAAGGGTGGCACTGGTGTCACGTGCTCGTCTCGGCATCTGTCGTCGCTACCGCGACGATGTCCGCCTCGACTCGCATTACGCTAAGACTGGGAGGCAGTGGTGTCACGTGCTCGTCTCGGCGGCCGTCGTCGC
>NW_021170470.1:20401-24869 GCF_002162155.2 Triticum dicoccoides
ACAAGACTATTCCCGAGCTCTTTGCAATGCTGAAAGCTGCGGAGGTAGAAATCAAGAAGGAGCATCAAGTGTTGATGGTTAACAAGACCACTAGTTTCAAGAAAAAGGGCAAAGGGAAGAAGAAGGAGAACTTCAAAAAGAAAGGCAAGCTAGTTGCTACTCAAGAGAAGAAACCCAAGTCTGGACCTAAGCCTGAAACTGAGTGCTTCTACTGCAAGCAGACTGGTCACTGGAAGCGGAACTGCCCCAAGTATTTGGCGGATAAAAAGGATGGCAAGGTGAACAAAGGTATATGTGATATACATGTTATTGATGTGTACCTTACTAGAGCTCGCAGTAGCACCTGGGTATTTGATACTGGTTCTGTTGCTAATATTTGCAACTCGAAACAGGGACTACGGAATAAGCGGGCACTGGCAAAGGACGAGGTGACGATGCGCGTGGGAAATGGTTCCAAAGTTGATGTGATCGCGGTCGGCACGCTACCTCTACATCTACCTTCGGGATTAATATTAGACCTAAATAATTGTTATTTGGTGCCACCGTTGAGCACGAACATTATATCTTGATTTTTTTTTAATGTGAGACAGTTATTCATTTAAATCAGAGAATAATGGTTGTTCTATTTATATGAGTAATATCTTTTATGGTCATGCACCCTTGAAGAGTGGTCTATTCTTATTGAATCTCGATAGTAGTAATACACATATTCATAATGTTGAAGCCAAAAGATGCAGAGTTGATAATGAAAGTGCAACTTATTTGTGGCACTGTCGTTTAGGTCATATCGATATAAAGCGCATGAAGAAACTCCATACTGATGGACTTTTGGAACCACTTGATTATGAATCACTTGGTACTTGCGAATCGTGCCTCATGGGCAAGATGACTAAAACACCGTTCTCCGGTACTATGTAGAGAGCAACATATTTGTTGGAAATCATACATACCGATGTATGTGGCCCGATGAATACTGAGGCTCGTGGCAGATATCGTTATTTTCTCACCTTCACAGATGATTTAAGCAGATATGGGTATATCTACTTAACGAAACATAAGTCTGAAACATTTGAAAAGTTCAAAGAATTTTAGAGTGAAGTTGAAAATCATCGTAACAAGAAAATAAAGTTTCTACGATATGATCGTGGAGGAGAATATTTGAGTTACGAGTTTGGTGTACATTTGAAAAACTGTGGAATAGTTTCGCAACTCACGCCACCCGGAACACCACAGCGTAATGGTGTGTCCGAACGTCGTAATTGTACTTTACTAGATATGGTGCGATCTATGATGTCTCTTACCGATTTACCGCTATCATTTTGGGGATATGCTTTAGAGACGGGAGCATTCACGTTAAATAGGGCACCATCAAAATCCGTTGAGACGACGCCTTATGAACTGTGGTTTGGCAAGAAACCAAAGTTTTCGTTTCTTAAAGTTTGGGGCTGCGATGCTTATGTGAAAAAGCTTCAACCTGATAAGCTCGAACCCAAATCGGAGAAATGTGTCTTCATAGGATACCCAAAGGAGACTATTGGGTACACCTTCTATCACAGATCCGAAGGCAAGACATTCGTTGCTAAGAATGGATCCTTTCTAGAGAAGGAGTTTCTCTCGAAAGAAGTGAGTGGGAGGAAAGTAGAACTTGACGAGGTAACTGTACCTGCTCCCTTACTGGAAAGTAGTTCATCATAGAAAACTGTTTCAGTGACACCTACACCAGTTAGTGAGGAAGCCAATGATAATGATCATGAAACTTCAGATCAAGATACTGCTAAACCTCGTAGATCAACCAGAGTAAGATCCGCACCAGAATGGTACGGTAATCCTATTCTGGAAGTCATGATACTAGATCATGATGAACCTACGAACTATGAAGAAGCGATGGTGAGCCCAGATTCCGCAAAGTGGCTTGAAGCCATGAAATCTGAGATGGGATCCATGTATGAGAACAAAGTATGGACTTTGGTTGACTTGCCCGATGATCGGCAAGCAATTGAGAATAAATGGATTTTTAAGAAGAAGACTGACGCTGATGGTAATGTTACTGTCTACAAAGCTCGACTTGTCGCAAAAGGTTTTCGGCAAGTTCAAGGGATTGACTACGATGAGACCTTCTCACCTGTAGCGATGCTTAAGTCCGTCCGAATCATGTTAGCAATTGCCGCATTTTATGATTATGAAATTTGGCAGATGGATGTCAAAACTGCATTCCAGAATGGATTTCTGGAAGAAGAGTTGTATATGATGCAACCGGAAGGTTTTGTCGATCCAAAGGGAGCTAACAAAGTGTGCAAGCTCCAGCGATCCATTTATGGACTGGTGCAAGCCTCTCGGAGTTGGAATAAACATTTTGATAGTGTGATCAAAGCATTTGGTTTTATACAGGCTTTCGGAGAAGCCTGTATTTACAAGAAAGTGAGTGGGAGCTCTGTAGCATTTGTGATATTATATGTGGATGACATATTGCTGATTGGAAATGATATAGAATTTCTGGATAGCATAAAGGGATACTTGAATAAAAGTTTTTCAATGAAAGACCTCGGTGAAGCTGCTTACAAATTAGGCATTAAGATCTATAGAGATAGATCAAGACGCTTAATTGGACTTTCACAAAGCACATACCTTGACAAGATTTTGAAGAAATTCAAAATGGATCAAGCAAAGAAAGGATTCTTGCCTGTATTACAAGGTGTGAAGTTGAGTAAGACTCAATGCCCGACCACTTCAGAAGATAGAGAGAATATGAAAGATGTTCCCTATGCATCAGCCATAGGCTCTATCATGTATGCAATGCTGTGTACCAGACCTGATGTGTGCCTTGCTATAAGTTTAGCAGGGAGGTACCAAAGTAATCCAGGAGTGGATCACTGGACAGCGGTCAAGAACATCCTGAAATACCTGAAAAGGACTAAGGATATGTTTCTCGTATATGGAGGTGACAAAGAGCTCACCGTAAAAGGTTACGTTGATGCAAGCTTTGACACTGATCCGGACGATTCTAAATCGCAAACCGGATACGTGTTTACATTAAACGGTGGAGCTGTCAGTTGGTGCAGTTCTAAACAAAGCGTCGTAGCGGGATCTACATGTGAAGCGGAGTACATAGCTGCTTTGGAAGCAGCGAACGAAGGAGTCTGGATGAAGGAGTTCATATCCGATCTAGGTGTCATACCTAATGCATCGGGTCCAATGAGAATCTTTTGTGACAATACTGGTGCAATTGCCTTGGCAAAGGAATGCAGATTTCACAAAAGGACCAAACACATCAAGAGACGCTTCAACTCCATCCGGGATCTAGTCCAGGTGGGAGACATAGAGATTTGCAAGATACATACGGATCTGAATGTTGCAGACCTGTTGACTAAGCCTCTTCCACGAGCAAAACATGATCAGCACCAAATCTCCATGGGTGTTAGATTCATTACAGTGTAATCTAGATTATTGACTCTAGTGCAAGTGGGAGACTGAAGGAAATATGCCCTAGAGGCAATAATAAAGTTATTATTTATTTCCTTATAATCGTGATAAATGTTTATTATTTATGCTAGAATTGTATTAACCGGAAACATAATACATGTGTGAATACATAGACAAACAAAGTGTCACTAGTATGCCTCTACTTGACTAGCTCGTTAATCAAAGATGGTTATGTTTCCTAACCATGGACAAAGAGTTGTTGTTTGATTAACGAGGTCACATCATTAGTTGAATGATCTGATTGACATGACCCATTCCATTAGCTTAGCACCCGATCGTTTAGTATGTTGCTATTGCTTTCTTCATGACTTATACATGTTCCTATGACTATGGGATTATGCAACTCCCGTTTACCGGAGGAACACTTTGGGTGCTACCAAACGCCACAACGTAACTGGGTGATTATAAAGGAGCATTACAGGTGTCTCCAAAGGTAGATGTTGGGTTGGCGTATTTCGAGATTAGGATTTGTCACTCCGATTGTCGGAGAGGTATCTCTGGGCCCTCTCGGTAATACACATCACATAAGCCTTGCAAGCATTACAACTAATATGTTAGTTGTGAGATGATGTATTACGGAACGATTAAAGAGACTTGCCGGTAACGAGATTGAACTAGGTATTGGATATCGACGATCGTTACGCTAAGACAGGGTGGCACTGGTGTCACGAGCTCGTCTCGGCGTCCGTCATCGCTACCGCAACGACGTCCGCCTCGACTCGCGTTACGCTAAGACAGGGAGGCAGTGGTGTCACGTGCTTGTCTCGGCGTCCATCGTCGCTACCGCGACGACGTCCGCCTCGACTCGCGTTACGCTAAGACAGGGTGGCAGTCTTGTCACGTGCTCGTTTCGGCGTCCATCGTCGCTATCGCGACGACGTCCGCCTCGACTCGCGTTACGCTAAGACAGGGTTGCACTGCTGTCATGTGCTCGTCTCGGCCTCCATCGTCGCTACCGCGACGACGTCCGCCTCGACTCGCGTTACAC
>NW_021170471.1:0-1246 GCF_002162155.2 Triticum dicoccoides
GGTTTGCTACTCATGTCCTTCAAATAAAAAACCTGAGCGACATCTTTGGCAAGGACGAATGGTTCGTCAAGGTAACCAAGATTGTTGAAATCCACCATTGTCATTCCGTATTGCTCGTCCACCTTTACCCCACCTCCTGTTAGCTTGAACCATTTGCACCGGAACAAAGGGACCTTAAAGGAGGGTCCATAGTCAAGTTCCCATATCTCCTCTATGTAACCATAATATGTGACCTTTTGCCCATTCTCGGTTGCTGCATCAAAGCGGACACCACTGTTTTGGTTGGTGCTCTTTTTATCTTGGACGATCGTGTAAAATGTATTCCCATTTATCTCGTACCCTTGGAAAGTCGTTATAGTCGAAGATGGTGTCTTGGCCAACATGTACAGCTGATCTACAACATCATTGTCATTCATTAAATGTTTTCTCAACCAACTGTCGAAAGTCTCCATGTGGGCCTTCCTAATCCAGGATTCAGGCTTCCCCGGGTTGTCCGAGCGTAAAATATTCTTGTGTTTCTCAAAGTACGGAGCCACCAAGCTGGAATTGGTCAGTACAGTGTGGTGTGCTTCAGTCAGAGAATGGCCGGCCATACATATCGTTGATTTCCTTCCGATCGTGCCTTTTCCACTTAGTCTCCCCTCGTGCCGCGATCGAGGAAGACCAATCGGCTTAAGGTCAGGAACAAAGTCAACACAAAACTCAATTACCTCCTCATTTCCATAGCCCTTGGCGATGCTTCCTTCTGGCCTAGCACCGTTACGAACATATTTCTTTAATACTCCCATGAACCTCTCGAAGGGGAACATATTGTGTAGAAATACAGGACCGAGAACGAAAATCTCTTCGACTAGGTGAACCAGGAGGTGCGTCATAATATTGAAGAAGGATGGCGGGAACACCAACTCGAAACTGACAAGGCATTGGATCACATCGTTCTGTAACCGTGGTAGAACTTCTGGATTGATTACCTTCTGAGAGATTGCATTGAGGAATGCACATAGCTTCACAATGGCTACTCGAACATTTTCCGGCAGGAGCCCCCTCAAAGCAATCGGAAGCAATTGCGTCATAATCACGTGGCAGTCGTGAGACTTCAGGTTTTGGAACTTTTTCTCCGCCATGTTTATTATTCCCTTTATATTGGACGAGAATCCAGACGGGACCTTCATACTGCTCAGGCATTCAAAAAAGATGACCTTCTCTTCTTTGGTCAGAGCGTAGCTGGCACGACCTTGAAACCATT
>NW_021170472.1:0-1896 GCF_002162155.2 Triticum dicoccoides
CACCGAGGTCTTTCTTTGAAAAACTCTTATTCAAGTATACTTTTATGCTATCCATAATTTCTATATCATTTCCAATCAACAATATGTCATCTACATATAGTTTTAGAAATGCTACAGAGCTCCCACTCACTTTCTTGTAAAGACATGCTTCTCAAAAAGTCTGATAAAACCATATGCTTTGATCAACACATCAAAGCGTATATTCCAACTCCGAGAGGCTTGCACCAGTCCATAAATGGATCGCTGGAGCTTGCACACTTTGTTAGCACCTTTAGGATTGACAAAACCTTCTAGTTGCATCATATCAATTCTTCTTTAATAAATCCATTAAGGAATGCAGTTTTGACATCAATTTGCCAGATTTCATAAAATGTGGCAATTGCTAACATGATTCAGACAGAATTAAGCATCGATACGAGTGAGAAAATCTCATCGTATTCAACACCTTGAACTTGTCGAAAAACTTTTTGTGACAAGTCGAGCTTTGTAGATAGTAACACTACTATCAGCGTCCATCTTCCTCTTGAAGATCCATTTATTTTCTATGGCTTGCCGATCATCGGGCAAGTCAACCAAAGTTCACACTTTGTTCTCATACATGGATCCCATCTCAAATGTCATGGCCTCAAGCCATTTTGCGGAATCTGGGCTCATCATCTCTTCCTCATAGTTTGTAGGTTCGCCATGGTCAAGTAACATGACCTCCAGAACAGGATTATCGTACTACTTTCGTGCGGACTGTACTCTGGAAGACCTAGGAAGTTCTGTAGTAACTTGATCTGAAGTTGATCATCATCATTAGTTTCCTCACTAATTGGTGTAGGAATCACTAAAACTGATTTCTGTGATGAAATGCTTTCCAATAAGGGAGTAGGTATAGTTACCTCATCAAGTTATTCTTTCCTCCCACTCACTTCTTTCGAGAGAAAATCCTTCTCTAGAAAGGATCTATCTTAGCAACAATATCTTGCCATCGGATCTGTGATAGAAGGTGTACCCAACAGTTTCCTTTGGGTATTCTATGAAGACGCACTTCTTCGATTTGTCTTCGAGCTTATCAGGTTGAAATTTTTTCACATAAGCATCGCAGCCCCAAACTTTAAGAAACGACAACTTTGGTTTCTTACCAAACCACAATTCATAAGGCATCGTCTCAAAGGATTTTGATGGTGCCCTATTTAAAGTGAATGCAACTGTCTCTAATGCATAATCCCAAAACGATGGTGGTTAATAGGTAAGATACATCATAGAGCACACCATATCCAATAAAGTGCGATTACGACGTTCGGACACACCATTATGTTGTGGTGTTCCATGTGGCATGAGCTGTGAAACTATTCCACATTGTTTTATATGAAGGCCAAACTCGTAACTCAAATATTCTCCTCCATGATCAGATCGTAGAAACTTTATTTTCTTGTTACGATGATTCTCCACTTCACTCTAAAATTCTTTGAACTTTTCAAATGTTTCAGACTTGTGCTTCATAAGTAGATATACTCATATCTGCTCAAATCATCTTGTGAAGGTCAAAAAATAACGATACCCGCCACGAGCATCAACACTCATTGAACTACATACATCGGTATGTATTATTTCAAATAAGTCACTAGCTCGTTCCATTGTTCCGGAGAATGGAGTTTCAGTCATTTTGCCCATAAGGCACGGTTCGCAAGCATCAAATGATTCATAATCAAGTGATTCCAAAAGTCCATCTGTATGGAGTTTCTTCATGCGCTTTACACCGATATGACCCAAAGGCAGTACCACAAATATGTTGCACTATCATTATCAACTTTGCATCTTTTGGCATCAATATTATGAATATGTGTATCACTACGATCAAGATCCAACAAACTATTTTCATTGGGTGTATGACCATCGAAGGCTTTATTC
>NW_021170473.1:0-1348 GCF_002162155.2 Triticum dicoccoides
ATTTCCACTTTTCCATTTCAGTTATTGCATAGTGATGTTTGGACGTCCCGGTTGCAAACAACATGGGTTATCTATACTATTTGGTGATATTGGATGTTTTTCCCCATTATGTGTGGACATTTCCTCTCCGTCGCAAGTCCGATGCTCTTGCTACACTCACTGCTTTTTACTCATATATCACCACACAGTTTGGTCGTCCTATTCTTGCCTTGCAAACTGAAAACGGAGAAGAGTTTGACAATATTGCCATCCGCAATCTCCTTGCGACTCACGACACCATTTTTCAGCTCACTTGCCCCTACACGTCACAGCAGAATGGTCGCGCCGAGCATGTCATCCGCACTATTAATGACCATGTCCGCACGTTGCTTTTCCACTCCAACATGCCTCCTCAGTTCTGGCCAGACGGTCTTGCAACCGCCAACCTTCTCACAAACATCCGCCCGTGTCGTCCTCACTGGAACTATACTCCTCATGAGCTCCTCTTCGGTGCGGCTCCATCTTATGATGGTCTTCGCATTTTCGGGTGTCTCCGTTATCCTACCACCGCGCCCACCACCCCTCACAAACTCACTCCCCAGTCAGTTCCTTGCATCTTTCTCGGTTATCCTCCCAACACCAAAGGTTATTGGTGCTATGATCCAGTGTCCCACTACGTATTTACTTCGCGACACATGTACTTTGATGAGCCGGTGTTCCCATTTCAGCAGGTACAATCCTCCTCGGCGTCTCCCACAGTGCGGCTCGCCCCTGCCACCACCTACGGTGAGCCGCCACCATGCCGCGCCAAGCACTGCGCCCGGCCCTGCCCACGCTTCCGGCACCGGCCGCCCCCTCCCGCGGCGCTTCGGGTGTGGCTGCCGCCTCGGGCGCCCCCGCAGCCGCGGCCTTTGGCGCCCCCTCGGGCGTCCCCGCCCCCGAGGCCAACTAGGGTGCCCCCGCCGCCACGGGCCCTTCGGCCGCCCCCATCGCCGCGGCCTCTGGCGCCGCTGCGGGTGGCCCCTCCAAGTCCTCAGAGACCGGCTTGACCTCCTACTCGCCGGTCCCCCTCTCATCTCTGCCGACTGCAGTCGCACCTCTCACCGGTGTGGTTACTCGAGCTCGGACTGGGACGTTTCATCCTAGCATGCGTAATACCTCAAACGAGTACGCGTGTGCCGCGTCTACCACGGCCCCGTCTCCGCTCCCCACCTCCGCCCGCGCAACCCTTTGGGATCTGAACTGGCTTGCTGCGATGCGTGAAGAGTTCGATGCCCTGTAGCGCAACAGTACGTGGGAGCTTGTCCCCCGGCCTCCCTGTGCCAATGTTATCATTGGCAAGTGGATTTTCCGCCACAAGACTCGTCCT
>NW_021170474.1:0-1467 GCF_002162155.2 Triticum dicoccoides
AACACGCTCGATCCCATTTGGTCGGACACACTTTCCTGGGTCATGCCCGGCCTCGGAAGATCAACACGTCGCAGCCCCACCTAGGCAAAACAGAGAGGCCAGCACGCCGGTCTAAACCTAAGCGCACAGGGGTCTGGGCCCATCGCCCATAGCACACCTGCACGTTGCGAGGGCGGCCGAAAGCAGACCTAGCCTAGTGGCGTTCCAGTCCAATTCGGCGCGCGCCGCTCCGTCGCTGACGTCTGAAGTGCTTCGGCTGATACCACGACGTCGGGATACCCATAACTACTCCCACGTAGATGGTTAGTGCGTATAGGCTCGTAGCCGACTCAGATCAAATACCAAGATCTCGTTAAGCGTGTTATGTATCCGCGAACGCCGAACAGGGCCAGGCCCACCTGTCTCCTAGGTGGTCTCAACCTGCCGTGCCGCTCCGCCACAAGTAACAGTCGGGGGCCGTCGGGAACCCAGGCCCACCTCTACCGGGATGGAGCCACCTGTCCTTTCAGCCCCCAACTCCGAACAGTATCACAGGTAATGTAACCGTGTAAAGTATATAGTATATGCCCGTGATCACCTCCCGAAGTGATCACAGCCCAGTAGTATAGCATGGCAGACGGACAAGAGTGTAGGGCCACTGATGGAACACTAGCATCCTATACTAAGCATTTAGGATTGCGGGTAAGGTATCAATGACTGTAGCAGCAATGACAGGCTATGCATCAGAATAGGATTAACAGAAAGCAGTAACATGCTACAATACTCTAATGCAAGCAGTATAGAATAGAATAGGCGATATCTGGTGATCAAGGGGGGGGCTTGCCTGGTTGCTCTGGCAAGAGAGAGGAGTCGTCAACTCCGTAATCGAACTGGTCAACAGCAGCGTCGGTCTCGTAGTCTACCAAAGAGAAGAGGGGGAAGAAATAATGAATACAGAGCAAACAAAGCATCACAAAATATAACAAGGCAATACGCGATGTTCGGTGTGCCCTAACGCGGTAGTAGGTGATACCGGTGAAGGGGGGAAAGCATCCGGAAAAGTATTCCCGGTGTTTCGTGTTTTCGGGCAGAGGAGCCGGAGGGGGAAAGTTGCGAGTTCGATAGGTTAGGGGTGTGTGGCGGACGAACGGGTTGCGTATCCGGATTCGTCTCGTCGTTCTGAGCAACTTTCATGTTGAAAATATTTTAATCCGAGTTACGGATTAAAAGATATGATTTTCTAAAGATTTTATTAATTTCTGGAATTTAATTAATTAATTAATTAATTTGAAAAATGAATTTATGACGTCAGCATGATGTCATGCTGACGTCAGCAGTCAACAGGGGTTGACTGAGTCAACCCTGACAGGTGGGTCCCACCTGTTAGGGATTGTTTAGCTAATTAACAATTAGGGTAACTATTTATTAGGTTAATTAATCTTAATTAGTTAAACTAAACAAGATTAGATAAGTTAATTAATTAGTTAA
>NW_021170475.1:0-1226 GCF_002162155.2 Triticum dicoccoides
CGTGGACAGCTCCAACCTCTCTCCAACGGCTTCCAGAGCCGATCCCGCGGGCGCCCGTAGGCCACGCCCACGGTGAACCGCGGCCAGCCTATATAAGGCGCTCCCGAGCCCTCCTCTTCCTCCCTGTCGCCCCTCCACACACCCAATCCACCCCCGGAACCACCCACTTCTCTCCAGAGCCGCCCGAGCTCGAGATCGAGCTCGAGCTCCGCCGCCTCGGGTCGCCGTCGATCTGCGGGTACAGGCCTCCTCCGCTCCTTTTCTCTCTCGAACTGGACTCCCCTCGCCTCACTGATGCTTTCCCCTCTCTTTCCCCCTCGTTTTGCAGCCGGAAACGGCCGGAACCACCGGCGCCCGAAGCACCTCCGCCGCGGGACCTCGTCGCCGGCGAAGCAGGCCACCCCGGCGACCGTCTCCACCACCACCAGAACCGCGACTCGCTCCTGAGTCCAAGGGTAGCCTCCGCGCCCCTTCCCGTGCCCTGTATCGCCGCCGGCGAGCTCGGCGTCGCCTCTGGCCGGAGGTAGACGACGGCCGCCGTGGGGCCGGCCCGTCAGCCACACGCCCCGACGGGTGGGATCCACCCGTCAGGTCTAAAACGTGCGCGCACGCGCGCACCGATCCGCCGTCGGCTGAAGGCGTATTCAGCCTTTACGCCTTCGATGTGGCGGCCGCGTGGGCTGGGTTTCCCCCCCCTGGGCCTGCTGCTGCTGTGGCCTCTCTGGCCCAGTGGCATAGCGCCGTTTCTCTTTTTCCTTTTCTATATTATTTCCAAAAATTCCACAGGACAGAATATTAATCCAAATGCATTGATTCCAATTTCTAAATTCCTAGAATATTGCAACCTATTTAATGGTGCAACTTTCATTCAAATCCAACCACCTTTTATTCTCTGTAAATATTTAAATGTGGTTTTTAGCATTTAAATAGGCCTTTGAAAATCCATAACTCCTATTTTGCTGCTCCAAAACCAAAACCAAAAGTTGTCCCCTTCCTAGCTTTCCTCTTAGTATTTTACAAAAATAAGTTGACATTTTTGTGAGCACTTTGACTTTTCTGTTTTTATTATTGTCTTATTTTTCCCGTTGTTTTCTTGCGACGTTAGATCCCGTGTTTGACGAGGTAGCTGAGGAAGAAGGAGGAGCAGAGCCTGAAGACTTTGAAGATCAAGCCAACCAAGGCAAGCAGCCCTTTGACCATGACTATGATACCCCTTTTATATGCAT
>NW_021170476.1:0-1021 GCF_002162155.2 Triticum dicoccoides
AGGAAAAGCTACTAGATGGATCTACTTATATAGGAGCAAGGGGTGGCGGCCAAGGAGGTGGGAGGACGTCCCAAGGCAGCCTAAAACTAAATCTAGGTCGTACAAGGCCAATGGGCCCAAGTGGAGGTGATGTAACACCTTTGGACTTGTAGTTTGACTCGGATTCTGCTGCAGCATCAGATTGTTTCGTCCACAACTCAACGCTCCGAACGAATTTGAAGGTGATTCCAATTGGGTTGGAAAGTGCACGAAATCTAGTTTCCAACAAAAAAAGAATCACCCAATTCGGAGTCCGTATGAAAAACTTGTGTGCGTTTTGAGTCAGGTATGTCTGTGCAGTCCGAATCTGAATCCAGAACGTGAGAGACTTGGACTCTATCTTCTCTTGGGCCAAAAGTGACGTGAGAGAACTTTTTGGACAGCAAATAAACATCTCTTTCTTCCTTATCTTCGTATGTGGATTGTACAAATGTCCCATACACCTGTAATTGGACAAAACACAAAAGTGTGTGAAGTATTTTTGTTCTGGATAACATAAATAGATTATTGAATAGTTTGCACTAGAAATCACCTGACAAATATGCATATATGCAATATTTTTGGTCATATCCAAGGTAGTCATGTCCTCATCATCCTCCCCTTCTTGAAAATAAAGCCGTCCTAGGCGTTGCTTAATCTGAAATGTGGCTAACAAAAGAGACAAGGTGTACATGTTGTATATGTATATGTCATCCATTTTTACTTCCCTTGATTTTTGCATATATGACACATGAATAGATGAGTAACTTGCATAGTTCATAAAATCTAAAGCCAAAAAATTAGCACAAGAAGTAGAAGGCATGAAAATATTGCAACTCAGTTTGCACATATAAGTGAAGCTCTTATTCATTTCAAAAGATTGACAATGTTCATCATTAAACCATCCCAACATTGGTGAATAAACCTTACTTGCATCAAATTTACATGCTACAACATGCTTAAATAAGCAAACATGCAATAAGTCATTCAACACAGAATCATC
>NW_021170477.1:0-1335 GCF_002162155.2 Triticum dicoccoides
TCGTCAAAAGAGTCAATATGACCGAAAACATAAGGCTATGACTTTCGAGGTTGACGAGAAGGCTTATCTTCGGGTCACCCCTCTGAAGGGAACCCATCGTTTCGGTATCAAAGGCAAATTGGCTCCTCGTTACATTGGACCTTTTCGCATTCTCGCCAAACGAGGAGAAGTTGCCTACCAGCTGGAACTACCTCCGCATCTCTCCAGAGTCCACGATGTCTTCCACGTTTCTCAACTCAGGCGTTGCTTCTCGGATCCTATCCGTGAAGTGGACCACGAAACGCTTGATCTCCAAGATAATCTTACATATCGAGAGTACCCCGTTCGTATCCTCGATCAGGCCGAACGTATCACCCGACGTCAGAACATCAAGTTCCTCAAAGTACAATGGTCGCACCATTCTGAGGATGAAGCAACTTGGGAAAGGGAGGATCGTCTTCGACTCGAGTACCCCGCCTTTTTCTCGGAGGAACCCAAATCTCGGGACGAGATTCTTTTGAGTGGGGGTGAGTTGTCACACCCTAGCTAGTCATGCATTAGAGTGTTGCATCATGTTTACTCTTTCATCAGAAACTTGAAATGGGGATCTGTGAAACCCTCAGAATCATTTTGAAAATGACCCAAATAAAAATTTCTCCAAAAGGGTCCAAGAAAATGCTCATGTTGATCTCTGAAAATATTGGACAGAGATAAAAATCAAACCAATATTTTTAGTGGCTCATGGACATTTATTTTGGGCATTTGGAATTAATGCATAAATATTTGCTTTGGAAATATATTTCTATATATATTAATATATGTCCAAATATTATGCCAATTATAAAGGAGCTCTGGAATAATATATCTAGCCCGTGAAAAATTTGGCATAAGTTAAATAAATGATTTAATATATTATTTAAATCAAAACAAATGTCAGAAATTAGAAAACAGAAAAAAATAAAAGGGAGAAGCTTACCTGGGCTCCTCCACTGTGCAGCCCATCCAGCTGGCCGGCCCAGCCAGCAGGCGGCCCAGCCCGTCTCCCTCCTCTGTCGTCTTCGTCCCGACAGAGGGAGGGGAGTGTGGCCGGCGCGCGCGCGCGCCACCGCGCCACGCCACCTCTCTCCCTGCCTGCCTGCCCTCCCCTCCTCGCCTCGATGCCCTGGATGACGCCACACCTCCCCCCTGCTCTCTCTCACTCGCCCTCGGCTCTTCCCTCCTCTCCCTCGCTCTCTCTCTCACACGGCCGAACACCACCGTCGCCGCCGTTCGCCATAGCAGCCGTCTCCGGCCACCCCTTGCTTCCCCGACTAGCTCAGAAGCTCCGCCACAACCCCCTCTTCCTCCCCACCGCTC
>NW_021170478.1:0-1108 GCF_002162155.2 Triticum dicoccoides
GGCGGCGCGGCGTGGGGCGGCGGAGAGGAGAGGAGAGGTGTTGGTTTGATGTGTTTAGAGGGGGGGGGTGCTTGGGTATTTATATTGGGGAGGGGAGGGTTTTGCTTGGGGTAGGGGACAAGAAATAGACTAGGATTAGGAAACAAAAGGAAAAGATCTAGAAATAGATACGGAATAAACGAACATAGGACAAGAGTCCTACTAAGACTAGGAAAGAAAGAAGCGGCGGCTCCCTGGTGCACGCGCGCTATGGCCTCTTGGCCGGCCGGCGGCTAGTGGCTTGGGCCTTTGGCCCAAGGCGCTGCGGATTATTTTTTTTTTTAAACGGTCTCGCGCGCAGAAAAATAAATAAAAGAAAATCTAAACGAACTCCAAAATTAATAAAGTAAATTTTCCCCGACTCCTAAAAATGAGCCGAACAAAATGAACTTTTCTCCGGACCTAAAATAAAATTTTCAAAAACGCGCATTTTCCCTATCCGAATAAAATGCAAATAAAACTCCGGCAAACAAAATTTGATCTATTTATTAAATCTTCATTTTCCTAAATTTGGGAAAGTCATATTATTCCCTCTCTTATATTTTTGATAACGGAAAATAATTGAAGATGAAATAAATAAATCAAATGATCCTCTTTTCAATTCGAGAAAACTCTCAAATATGAAAATAACGAAATCTCCAACTCTCTCCAAGGGTCGTTGAGTTGCGTGAAATTTCTAGGATCGACCAAAATGCAAGAAAATAAAATATGCATGATGATCTATTCCAAATTGAAAATAAATTCAAAGGGGCTTTGAATTTAATTCTTTGAAACTCCCAACTCATATTTCATATAATTTGAAGAAGTCATTTTATCTTCTCTCGTGAAAATCATTGAGTCGCATAAAGTTTCAGAATTGGGATATTTCCAAATGAAATTCAAATATTCTCAACACCCCTTGTCATTTAAATAAATGGAAGAAGTCATGTCATCTTCTCTCCGGGGTTTTGTGATGAAAAGAATTTGAATTCACGAAGATCAGAAAACCAATATGAAAGTTTGGGAAAGTCCTTTTATTCCCTCTCATTTAACTTTCAAAAAGTTTTGAATTCACTCACTTTCAGTCAAT
>NW_021170479.1:0-1498 GCF_002162155.2 Triticum dicoccoides
AAGAAGACGGACGTGGATGGTAATGTCACCATCTATGAAGCTCGACTTGTGGCGAAGTGTTTTCCGACAAGTTCAAGGAGTTGACTACGATGAGATTTTCTCACTCGTAGCGATGCTTAAAGTCCGTCGGAATCATGTTAGCATTAGCTGCATTTATGAAATCTGGCAGATGGATGTCAAGACAAGTTTCCTTACCAGTTTTCGTAAGGAAAGGTTGTATGCAATACAATCAGAAAAGTTTTGTCGATCCTAAGGATGCTAAAAGGTATGCTAGCTCCAGCGATCCTTTTAAGGACTGGAGTAAGCATCTCGGAGTTGGAATGTACGCTTTGATGAGATGATCAAAGATTTTGGATTTATACAAAGTTTATAAGAAACTTGTATTTCCAAAGAAGTGAGTGGGAGCACTATAGAATTTCTGATGAGTATATGTTGTTGACATATTGATGATCAGAAATGATGTAGAATTTCTGAAAAGCATATAGGGTTATTTGAAATGTGTTTTTCAATAGAAAACCTGGATTAAGCTACTTGAGCATTGAGCATCAAGATCTATAAGGATAGATCAAAACGCTTAATGGTACTTTCAAATGAGCACATACCTTGACATGATCTTGAAGGTGTTTAAGATGGACCAGTCAAAGAAGGAGTTCTTGCCTGAGTTGTAAGGTACGAAGTTAAGACTTAAAGCTCGACCACGGCAAAATAGAGAGAAAGGACGAAGGTCGTCCCCTATGCTTAAGACGTAGGCTCTTCAGTATGCTATGCTGTGTACCGCACCTGAAGTGTGCCTTGCCATGAGTCAGTCAAGGGGTACAAGAGTGATCCAAGAATGGCTCACAGGACAGCGGTCAAAGTTATCCTTAGTAACTAGTGGACTAAGGAATTTTTCTCAATTATGGAGGTGGTAAAAGAGTTCGTCGTAAAGGGTTATGACGATGCAAGCTTGACACCTATCCGGATAGCTCTGAGTAGAGAGACCGGATACATATAATGGAGCAACAATTTTGAATAGCTCCAAGTAGAACAGTTATTTGGAATAGCTCCAAATAAAGCGTGGTAGCTGCATCTAGGAGATGACATAGAGATTTGTAAAGCACACACGGATCTGAAAGGTTCAGACCCGTTGACTAAAACCTCTCTCACAAGCAACATGATCAAACATAAAAACTCATTGAGTGTCAATCACATAGTGATGTGAACTAGACTACTGACTCTAGTAAACTCTTGGGTATTAGTCACATGGCGATGTGACCTGTGAGTGTTAATCACATGGCGATGTGAACTAGATTATTGACTCTAGTGCAAGTGGGAGACTGTTGGAAATATGCCCTAGAGGCAATAATAAAAGTATTATTATTATATTTCCTTGTTCATGATAATTGTCTTTTATTCATGCTATAACTGTATTATCCGGAAATCGTAATACACGTGTGAATACATAGACCACAATATGTCCCTAGTGAGCCTCTAGTTGACTAGCTCGTTGTGATCAACA
>NW_021170480.1:0-689 GCF_002162155.2 Triticum dicoccoides
CCGTGGGGAGGTTCGTCCCCCCGATCCCGATCTGGATCGGGGAAGGGAAGAGGGGCGTGCGGTCGTGGGGAGGGGGAGAGGGGAGTGGGGCGAGTGGGAGTGGGGGTTAGGGTTTCTAGGGTGTGGGTGGCCTATAGGCCAGGGGGCGGCCGGCTGGGCCGTGGGGCGGGCCAGCCCGTTCGGGAGGCTGAGGCCAGCTGGGCCAGTTGGCCCAGCAGGGGGGGGCCTGTTTTCTGTTTTCCTTTTATATATATATATATATTTTTTTTTTCTTGTCTCTTTTTATTTGTAGTTTCTTTTATTTCCAGTTTTATAAAATTACCACTAGTGCCTAATTTGTATCTACCAATAAACTAATACAAGATTAATTCTTAACCCATAATAAAATAGTGTTAGCATTTTATAAATTCAATAGGCATTTGTTTAATTGTTTTTCACTATTGTTTTAATTGTTTCAGGGCCTTTAAGCATTTTATCAACGTTTGGTTTCTCCACCATAATTACCTATGTATTATTTGGTTCACTCAGGACATTTAAATTTTAATATTTGAAAACTTTTATTGTTTGCTCGATTTTGAATTTGAAATTCGAACTAGGTTCCGAACTAACGCGAGTTTATCCACAGTAACCGAGGTGACGTGGCATCATTAGCGGGGATTACTGTAGCTTAATTACCCGGGCGTCACAAT
>NW_021170481.1:0-1192 GCF_002162155.2 Triticum dicoccoides
AGAACTTTTAAGAGCTCATGAGAAATTACGCTTTGAAAAGCTCAATCTTGAGCAAGAGCATGAGTTCTTAAAAGCAATCAATGATGATCTCCGCAAGAAAAGTTCTCCTTACATTGCCAAGCGTTTACTCTTATCCACTTACATGCCTCAAGTCAAGTCTAGTAACAAGAACAAGAAAGATTCTTCCTCTAGCAGTAACAATGATCATGCTAAATCCAATATTGTTGCTTCTAGTAGTTCTCTTGATTCCACTAATGATTCTCTTAGCCAAGTTACACTTGAGCAAGAAAATAGCTTATTGAAGGGAATTATAGAGAAAGGAGTGTACAAAAGCCTTGCCGGGAGTAAGCAATTCGAGGAAATTGTGCGCAAGCAAGGAATGCACCAGAAGAATCAAGGTGTTGGTTTTGAACGAAAGTTCAATGCCAATGGAGTTGAGTGGGAAGAAGATCAATACCCCAAGACAAAGTTTGTTCCTCAACAAGAAAAGTATGATACTTCTTTCAAGGGGACACAAGCTCAAGATGATCTTCCACCACAAGACTACAAGCAAAAAGGCAAGGACAAGCTTCAAGAGGAAATTGATGCATTTGAAGAAGCTCCTAAGACCTTAGTCAAGTGGATTCCCAAGAGTACTTCAAGTTCCACTTCATCAAGTACGACTACAACTCCAAGGATTCCCATCAAGATGGTGTGGATCCAAAAGAAGAAGAACTAGAGAGTTCTTGAGGGTGACTCCGCCAACATACTTCACTCTTATCATTTTGGCAAGAACAAGTGCAATCAACTTCCACATCTTGCACTAGTTCAAGGAGTCACAAACCCTCTTGTTGGTAAGACAAGGGACAAGGTAACCTAAAAGTTTTCATGGACATCATCTTGTGTGTGCATCACTCTATGTCTATGGATATCCTTGTTTGTTCCTTGCAGGACTAACCCATGTAGGTATTGAAAGTGCAATTCACTCAAAGGGATAGCTCCAAGTGATCTACATCAACATTGAGCATCCACATCTTCAACATCTACATGAAGTCATCATCGACAAAACCCGAGGTTAGTTCATCCCTCTAAGGGGGGATATCACATCTAGGGGGAGCTTTACTCTAAGACTTGAGCTAAAGCAACTCTAAAGATGTGAACACAACAATGCTTTATGTAAAAGTGGTAACCCCACTTGAGCTTAAACGATGAG
>NW_021170482.1:0-1376 GCF_002162155.2 Triticum dicoccoides
AAAAAAAAGAGAGAGAAAAAAAAGAGAAAAAAGGAAAGAAAAAAAAAGAAAAAGAGAGAGAAGAAAAAGAAAAAAAAGCGTGAGAAAAAAAAGGAGAGAAAAAAAATCGAATCTATCTAGAATCAATCTCGTACCTGAATTCGGATTGGAATCTGTTTTGCGCACTGTTCAGTAAAACAGGTGTATCTTCCTCATACGAAGTCCGTTTTGGCTCCGTGAGTACTCAAATTGAAGCTAGCGACGAGCCGCATCTAAATAGTTGCAGAAGCTAGTTCAATATTTGACACCTCAAAATCGGCTTCTAAATAGGTCTTTTTGCCCTCTGAAGTTCGTGAACATAGCTTGTTCCAATTTTTCAGGCCAGTTTTAGAATTCTTTGACTCCTCATATCAACTCGGAATTGAGTGATTCTTTTTGCATTGGAAAGCTTGAGTTAGTAGCATTTTTTGAAAGAATTTATCAGAAAATTGTCTCAAACTTTTCAAGAGGAAAGTTGGAGAGAGAGTTGTTGTATATCCTGCTTGGCAGTTGTTTTTCATCATTATCTTCACTGCCGTTGTGATCTTCACTTATATCTTGCTGTCAAGAGCTACTTAGTATCCTTCATTGATGCTAGTTTTGCTACGCCGTGACCTCATTAGTGTTCTAGGCTCGCGTCTCTAGTCCAGTCTAGCCTAGGACCAGCACAGTACCGTCGTTGAGCGTTTATTCAACATTGCATCTTTGAATTGATTATTGCTAATCTTTTGCTACCATATATAGCCAACCCAGCTCCACATATTTCTACACCGTGTATATGTACGCTCCCCTGGCAATCACTTTACTCAATATTCGGAGTTACTTGACACCGCTGGTTGCCGATCACCGCCTGCTGCATGGTAAGAACTTGTAAGACATTGATATTTGCTTTACTCTGAGCGTTTTACCACCACATCCTAGTACTTATAGGAACATTATTTTTGGGTTTTGTTTCTTGTTCTACTAATCATGACAGGATCCAGAGTCAATTCATGGGCTTTGTCGATCGCGGGAGACGTGCCACCACCTTTGCAAATACCACAACCGTCACGAGAGGTGCACAAACATCCAAATGCACATGATCAGGTTAATGTATCTATACCACCATTTAATGGCCGTTTTAAACCTGCTTTATATATTGAATGAGAGTTCGACATAAAAAATATATTTGCTTCCCATAATTTCGATGAACATAAAAAGGTTAAGGTTGCGGTTGGTTCTTTCACTGGTTATGCTTTGGTTTGGTGGAGTGAATATTGTCGGTTACACCCTGATTATATACCTACTACTTGGGATGATTTGAAACTTGCCATGCGACATACTTTCGTCCCTGCTTATTATACTCGTGACATGATTAA
>NW_021170483.1:0-1845 GCF_002162155.2 Triticum dicoccoides
CTGAAGAAACATTCTAGGTCTGAGGCAATCGATTCACAGAGACAAAATGGGTATCTGTAGAAACACATAACGTGCTGAAAGCAGGAAACGCTACTGCTGGTAGCAAAACCAATATAGCAATACTTATGGAAGACAGTAACAAGGTTAAACAACCAAAAGCACCTGCGCACGCTGCCCTTGCCCCCGGTGCGCACGGCGCCGACCACCTTCTTCAGCTTGTCGACATTCATCTGCACGAAACACACTTGCTTTAACAACAGCTGGGCAGGGGAGCAAAAAAGGGATCTAATTAGAGCTAGCTGTGGAAGCAGAGCACGAGGCATGGCAGTGTCCAGTCACTGGCTACTCAGGCCGCGTGTGCTCTTCAGCCAAGAAGCATAGCCATGGCTCAGCCGTGAGTTCGCAAATCCAGCAGCTGACGATTCATCCTAACCTACCGACCCCCAATCCACCTTGAACGACGAAGCAGCGGCCAGATCGAATCTCACGAGCGCATACCCCTCCGGCGCCTGCCTACCCGTCCGCCGGGCAAATCCAACCTAACCCGTGGATGGGACCAAGACGGCAGCCAGCGAATCTGCATGAAGGACAGATCGACGGCGCCGCACCATTCCTCTCTGACCATCGACCCGCCCGCCCGCGCGGCACGCGATCAAACTAAAAGCTGCGGCGAGAGAGTAGATCCGCGAGGGGAGGAGGAGATGGGCGCTGGGGTCTCACCTTGGGCAGCCGACGACGGTGGCGAGGGGAATGGGGGGATTAGCGGGAGAAGATGAGGAGGGGTCGGGAGGCCAACCACTGCGAAAGGGTGGGTGGTGGAGTCGGCGGGGAGATGAGCCGGGGTGGGGTGGACCGAGGAACATGTGAGTTCGTGGTGGGGTGGACACGCTTAGTAGTAGCGTGGGGGTCTTACCTGCGCTACTACAACTTACTTAGTAGTAGCACCGGTTTTATATCCATCGCTAATACTATGGCCTATCTCGGGGCATTGTTGGAGACCACTTAGTAGCAGCGCGATTTTTATACCCCTCGCTACTACTAATTAGCAGTATCGCCCATTTTTAAACGCGCTACTGATAAACTTATGCAAAGATTAATGTGTTCTACTATCTTTCTAGTTTTGTCAGGTCGATGTCTACAAAGGCTTATACCTTATCCTTTCTTATATGAATGAAAAATGTATTACCATGCAATTTTGTTGTCGTTGTTTCACAGTTCTGTATCTATAGCTATTTTCAATGGTCTATTTATGCATAATTACACCATGCGTGCTCCATTTCTGTTTGGTACTTAGGGCATCTCCAGCCGTTCGGCCCCCCAGGCCCTCCAGGGCGTGCCGGCGCTAAACCGCGCATTGGGGGCGTGATGCCCCCAGTCGCGGCGCCCCATGTTTTTAAAAAAAATTCAAATACGGCGCAAATACGACTGAAATTTAAGCAAACATCGGCCAGTTCGTTCAAACTTAAACATATTTTACAAAAAAGGAAAAAAACTTCGGCGAGCTACCCCCGCCGTCCCCCTCGCCGCCCGCCTCGCCGCCCGCCCACGCGGTTTACATGCCGAGGAGGCGGTAGAACCGCGTGTAGTCGCCGCCGTCGTCATCGTCGTCGTCGTCGCCGCCGCCCCCGCCTGCGCCTCCGTCGCCCCTGCTGCATCTCTCCCCCGGTTGGCGCGGCGGGTTGGACGGTCCGGGGGCGTCGTCGTCGTCGTCGCTGTCAAGAACCACGACGCCGTGCTCGTCCTCGCGCCCACGCTTGCGGGCGGCGATCTCCTCCAAGGCCCGGCGCTGCCGGACCATCTCATCGCGGAGGTAGTCGTCCCGCGCCCAGCGCAGGGCGTCCTCGT
>NW_021170484.1:0-785 GCF_002162155.2 Triticum dicoccoides
AAAAAAGTGTTTTCAAATTTGAAAACTAATGGCACTAACAGAAAGTTTATAATTTTCCTAAAACTAAAAGCAAAAACAATTAAAAAATAAAGCAAAAAACAAAAGAAAATAAATAATGCAGAAAACAAAAGAAAAAAACAACAATAAGTATTTTGTTGTAAGTAGAAACAAAATAAAATAAATAAAGCAAGAAAGAAAACAAAAAAACAAAAAAAGTGTTTTCAAATTTGAAAACTAATGGCACTAACAGAAAGTTTATAATTTTCCTAAAACTAAAAGCAAAAACAATTAAAAAATAAAGCAAAAAACAAAAGAAAATAAATAATGCATAAAACAAAAGAAAAAAACTGGAAAATAAATAAATATAGCAACAATAAGTAAAGAAAACAAAAAAACACAAAAAATGCCTCCTACTGGGCCCCCACGGCCTGAATACGACTAGAAACCCTACTATGGGCCAGGATTTAGGCCCACAGTAGGCCCAGAAGGCCCATCAGGCAAAGCAATAGCAAGTAGGCCTGAAAGCCTGTGGTGGAGAGGAGCTCGAGAGGGGTGCGGCAGTGGGGCTTATAAACCACTGCGCGCCCCTCTCGACTAGCGAGGTGGGACTAAACTTTGGCCCCGAGGCGGGCAGCACAGAGGCCTTTGGTCCCGGTTGGTGGCACCAACCGGGACTAAAGGCTGGGCATTAGTCCCGGTTGGTGCCACCAACCGGGACCAAAGGCCGCCGGTTCCCGCCCTTTGGGCTGCCGAAAAAGAGGCCTTTGGTCCCGGTTGGTGGCACC
>NW_021170485.1:0-1056 GCF_002162155.2 Triticum dicoccoides
TACTCACCAATTCAATACACTACCGAGGATCCACCTCCGTCTTCCTACGGAAGAGCCATCCTCGGCACTCACCCTTATCTTGAGGTTTTTAGTAGTTTCCATTTACTTGTCTATGAACTGTATAGGCAACCAAGTAGTCCTTTACCGCGGACGCGGCTATTCGAATAGATCATGATAACCCTGCAGGGGTGTACTTCTTCATACACGCTCTCACCACTTACCGTCGTTTACACGACATGTACTCGGCAACCTTCAAGCGGAAGCCCAACGTGGGTGTCGGCCACGACCTACCTAACCACCTAAGCCTCCAGTCCAGGTTTATCGCCTATCCAGGTTCCATCCGCAGGGAGTCCGGCCGAGGTTTCCCATACGGCCCCGAACGATGTGAACAGGGTTCCCGAGATACCTAACGGGTATTCGGTACACCCGGCCACGTACCTACCGCATCACAGCCCACCCCTACGGTCAGCGCTGTCCACGTCCTCCAGTAGGCTACAAACACCAGAAACTACTTGCAACTCCTGGACGAAGAACTAGGGTGAATAAGAAGCCGAGAGGGTCCATTGGTTTCGGGCCCAATGAATGGTAGTAGCTGATTCTTAAATCACACATACAGATCTCAGTGCTTAAGGTCGGCTTCAATGAAACAACCCACCATGTACTCCTACATGGCCTCTCATCGATACCTTTACCAAATCGTGTTCACCACACCACTCTCATTACCGACATAATCATTTCACTCTAGCCCATCACCCAGATGAACCAGACCTGACACGACTCTAAGCATAGCAGGCATAGCAAGGTAGGAACAACACATACATATGGCTCAATCAACTCCTACACATGCTAGTGGGTTTCATCTAGTTACTGTGGCAATGACAGGTCATGCAGAGGAAATGGGTTCAACTACCGTAGCACACAGCAGTTTGAAACGCGTTGTCTTAATGCAGTAAAAGAGAGCAGGAGCGAGAACATGGGATTGTATCGATATGATCAAATGGTTGGTTGCTTGCCTGATGGTTCGATGCACTGATACGGTTCTTCGTTAGGGTAATC
>NW_021170486.1:0-1250 GCF_002162155.2 Triticum dicoccoides
ATCCTAGCCCCTATGGTCCACAAGCTCCGCGAGATCGTCTGTTTCCGGATGATCATGTTGAGCTTCCAGGCTATGGAGGTGACTTCTACGAGGACTACTACGGATCGGTCTGAGTTAGTGGTAGTATCACTAGTTCGCACTAGCTGTGTCGTCTATCGTCCCGCGTGACTCGTGGGATATGACCTAGTTTGTACTCTTTCCGGAGGTGTAGAAAAATAATGTATAGGAGCTTGGGATGCCTCCGATGAGATGTAATCCTCTTTTCACCGTAATAGTACTTTGTTTGGTCTTGTACTAAATCCTGTATGGTGTGTATGACGATGGAATAAAAGAAGCAGTTTCTGTATCTACCATGTCATACGGATGATCATCTTGCATTCCGAGTTATTCCTTACATCTTGTATCCTATGTTGGAATTTTATCATCCTGACTAAATCATTGTCTTATTTACCTAGGATGGTCAACACGCGCACTAACCCTGCCCCCCAAGAGCAGGCCGAAGGCAGTGAAGTCAGGGATGCAAATCTGCCTCATCCTCCTTCCCTAGCCGAGGTTATGATGGAAGCTGAGAGAAACAAGCGGGAGACCAACCGTTTGTTGGAGCGTATTGAACAGAACACAACACACCATCAGAGGACTAACGTGGTGTCACTCAGTGATTTTATCAAATTACATCCACCCACGTTCCACCACTCCGTCGAGCCTCTCGACGCTGATGACTGGCTTCGCAGTATCGCTCACAAACTGCGTTCCGCGCTGGTAGCGGAGGCTGACAAGGTCACCTTTGCTGCACATCATCTTGAAGGCCCCGCCAGTCTATGGTGGGAGAATTATGGAGCTATGCGCCCAGCGGGCCATGTCACTACTTGGGCCGAATTCAGCGAGGCTTTCCGTGAACACCACATTCCGGAGGGTCTCATGGACCGTAAACGTGAGGAATTTTGCAGTTTCACCCAAGGCCGACTTTCTGTGGATGCTTACAGCAGGGAGTTTGGTAATCTCGCACGATATGCAACTGAGGAAGTGTCTACTGATGCCAAGAAGCAAGCAAGGTTCCGTAAGGGCCTTAGTCCTGAGCTTCGTCGTGACCTCCGTCTGCATGAGTGCACATCTTTTCAGAAACTTGTCAACAAAGCCATCAGTGCTGAAACTGGTCAGACTGACTATGACGCAACACGCAAGCATGGCCGTGACATGGGTTCCTCATCCGGTGCTGGTCCTCAGAAGCGCCGCGTGTGGGTGCCCAACAC
>NW_021170487.1:0-894 GCF_002162155.2 Triticum dicoccoides
GAACCCTGGGGTGCGTTTACGTGTCGGTCATCAACACTCACAGTTTTGGCCGATTGTGGCCCATTTCGTGGACCATTACTCACTGTTTTGGGGTCCCGTAGTGATTTCCACAATTAACGAACCCTGGGGTGCATTTACGTGTCGCTCATCAACACTCACCGTTTTGGCCGATTCTGGCCCGTTTCATGGACTATTACTCACTGTTTTGGGGTCCCGGAGTGATTTCCACGATTAACAAACCCCGGGCTTTGTTTACATGTCGGTCATCCACACTAACACTTTTGCCCGATTCTGGCGCGTTTCGTGGAATGTTACTCACTGTTTTGGGGTCCCGGAGTAATTTCCATGATCAACGAGCCCTATGGTGCGTTTACGTGTCGGTCATCAACACTCAAGTTTTGGCGGATCCTGGCCCGTTTCGTAGTATTACTCAATGTTTTGGGATCTCGGAGTGATTTCCATGATTGACGAACACTGGGGTGCGTTTACATGTTGGACATCAACACTCGCGGTTTTTGTCATTTCTGACCCGTTTAATGGACTATTGCTCAACGTTTTGTGGTCCCAAACGATTTCCATGGTTGTCAAACCACAAGATGTCCTTACATGTTGGTCGTCAAGACTCGCAGTTTGGGCCGATTCTGGTCCGTTTCTTGGACTATTACTCACTGTTTTGGGGTCCCAGAGTGATTTCCACGATTAACGAACCCCGGGGTGCATTTACGTATCGCTCATTAACACTCACAGTTTTGACCGATTCTGGCCCGTTTCATGGACTATTACTCAATGTTTTGGGGTCCCGGAGAGATTTCCATGATTAACGAACCCCGGGGTGCGTTTACGTGTCGGTCATCAACATTCGCGGTTTTTGTCGATTCTGACACATTTCATGGA
>NW_021170488.1:0-1344 GCF_002162155.2 Triticum dicoccoides
TCGGGGGCAGATCCTGCCGCAAGAACACCGATATACAACCATTACCAAACAATGTGCAACAATATGATGCATGCATGAAACATAGCAATATGAGTGTGTTGGGCTAATGCAACTAAGACCAGAAGGGTTTGAACCAATTTGAATCAAAGATTCAAATTTCAAACTCAACATGGCCCTTTAAAGTGTTTTTCTTTGTTCTGCATTAAACATCAAGTTAACTTGTTTAGTCATGCATGAAAATAGTACAGATGGATAGATTGGATTTTTCTGATCATTTTTCATATATAATTTGTCTGATTTGGAGTTACAGAATAAAAGTTATGAATTTTTGAAGTTTAAATTATATTCTGGAATTTCCTATATTAGAATAATTCCAGAAAATCAATTATTGCATCAGCCTGACGTCAGTGTGACGTCAGCAGGTCAACGGAACACGTCCGGGTCAAACCTGACAGTGGGTCCCGCATGTCAAGGTGATTAAATTAATTAAAGTTTAATTAAAACTAAACCTATTTAATTAACAGGGCTGGGCCCCACCTGTCATTGACTTAGGGGAGTCAACCAGGGCCCACCCGTGGTCAAACCCGGGTCGGCTGCACCGGCGTTTAGCCGCCGGCGAGCCCGACGCGGCGGCGGAAGTGATTTTTGCCGTTCCGGCAACCAAACGAGCCGCGGAGGGCACCGGAGAGGAGCTGAGGTCGAGCCGCAGCTCTTGGTGGAGTCCGTTGGGGTCGGGGTGGCCGGAGTTGGCGCCGGCGACGACTTTGGCGGCCACCGGGGTTCGGCCGAAGACGAACTTGACGCTAGGGTGTGCGGGGAGGTGCGGGATGTGCACGGTTGGGCCTAACGCAGCGTGGTGAGTGCGTTGGACACCGCGGGTTGGCCGGAGGATGGCCGGGAGCACGTCGGCGACGAGATCCGCGGCGGTGCGTGCGTGTGATCTTCGTGCGGTGGCTACACGGCTCGGGAAAGAGAGAGGGAGGGTAGGAGGGGTAGCTAGGCTCACAGCGCTCCCGTAGAGGCCACCGGCGGGGTCGGGGACGAGCTGAGGCGGCGACGGCGTTGAAGGGGATCTCCGGCGACGGCGAGCTCGGGCGAGGTCGGTGCGGTGGTCTCGGGCCGCACGAGCACACGGGCTCGGCTAGCTCGATGAAGTGGACGGCGGCGGAGCTCCTGGACACGGCGGCACGGCGTGGGGTTGACGGAGGGCGTGGCTACGGCGAGGGGGTGGCGGCGATGGCGTCGGCCATGGCGTGGAAGAGCGAGGGAGAGGAGCTGGAGAGGAGAGGGGGTGTCTGGGAGGTTCGGGGGAGAGAGGGAGGCCGATTCACGGCGTTAGCCGGG
>NW_021170489.1:0-773 GCF_002162155.2 Triticum dicoccoides
TCTCCACTTTCTTGCACATTCTATGTGGGTGAAATGATGATATCATCCCAACTTTCAACCTTTTCAGAGTTCATTTGAAATGTTTTTCAATTTCAGAGTCTTATAGCTCAAAATAATCAGTAAATGCATTAAAAATAACAAATGAAGTCAGAAAGGGTTGAAAATTGATGATGTGGCTTTGAATGGTGCATTTTGAACACAGAAAAACTCTGGAGTTCAAACAAGTTTTAAAAAAATGAAATCCCTTTGTAACAAACGAGTTTCCGTATGAAACCCTCATACTTCTAAAGAGATTGTCCGTTTTGTGCACGAAGTGCATCCAGTTTTTGTCGTAACCCTCTCTACTTTCTTCCACATGCTTTGTGGATGAAATGATGATACCATGCCAACTTTCAACCTTTTCAGAGTTCATTTGAAATGATTTTCAATTTCAGGGTCTTATAGCTCAAAATAATCAGTAAATGCATGAAAAATAACAAATGAAGTCAGAGAGGGTTGAAAATTGATGATGTGGCTTTAAATGGTGCATTTTGAACACAGGAAAACTATGGAATTCAAATAAGTTCAAAAAATTGAAATCTCTTTGTAATAGACGAGTTTCCGTATGAAACCCTCATACTTTGAAAGAGATTGTCCGTTTTGTACATGAAGTGCATCCAGTTTTTGCCATAACCCTCTGTACTTTCTTGCACATGCTATGTGGATGAAATGATGATACCATGCCAACTTTCAACATTTTCAGAGTTCATTTGAAATGCTTTTCAATTTCAGGG
>NW_021170490.1:0-1074 GCF_002162155.2 Triticum dicoccoides
TCGCTATACTATGCTTTCACAACTTGACTTCAAAATATTTGGTTTGGAGACCATCAAAGATCAATATGTGCATGATGCTGATTTTAAAGATGTAATGCAGAATTGTAAAGAAGGAAGAATGTGGAACAAGTTTGTTGTTAACGATGGATTTGTGTTTCGTGCTAACAAGCTATGCATTCCAGCTAGCTCCGTTCGTCTTTTGTTGTTGCAGGAGGCGCATGGAGGAGGATTAATGGGACACTTTGGCGTGAAGAAGACGGAGGACGTACTTGCTACACATTTCTTTTGGCCAAAGATGAGACGGGATGTTGAGCGTTTTATTGCTCGCTGCACTACATGTCAAAAAGCCAAGTCACGACTCAATCCTCATGGTTTATATATGCCTTTGCCTGTACCTAGTGTTCCTTGGGAGGATATATCTATGGACTTTGTTTTAGGTTTACCTCGAACAAAGAAGGGGAGGGATAGCATATTTGTTGTCGTGGATAGATTCTCGAAAATGGCACACTTTATACCATGTCATAAAAGCGATGATGTTGTTAATGTTGTTGATTTGTTCTTTCGTGAAATTATTCGCTTGCATGGTGTGCCAAATACTATTGTTTCAGATCATGATACTAAATTTCTTAGCCACTTTTGGAGATGTTTATGGGCTAAGTTGGGGACTAACCTGCTTTTTAGTACTACTTGTCACCCCCAAACTGATGGACAAACTGAAGTAGTCAATAGAACGTTGTCTACTATGCTTAGGGCTGTTTTGAAGAATAATAAGAAAATGTGGGAGGAATGCTTGCCTCATATCGAATTTGCTTATAATCGTTCATTGCATTCTACTACTAAGATGTGCCCTTTTGAAGTTGTGTATGGTTTCCTACCTCGTGCACCTATTGATTTGTTGCCTCTTCCATCTTCGGAGAAGGTTAATTTTGATGCTAAACAACGTGCTGAATTGATTTTAAAAATGCATGAGTTAACTAAGGAAAACATTGAGCGTATGAATGCTAAATATAAACTTGCTGGAGATAAGGGTAGAAAACATGTTGTGTTTGCACCTGGAGATCTTGTTTGGTTACA
>NW_021170491.1:0-1879 GCF_002162155.2 Triticum dicoccoides
CCCCCCCCCAATCCAAGTTGGACTAGGATTCCCCGAGGAGGAAAGAGAGGGAGGGAGGCCGGCCACCTCTCCTAGTCCTAATAGGACTAGGGGAAGGGGGAGGCGCGCGGCCACCTTGGGCTGCCCCTTTCTCCTTTCCACTAAAGCCCATTAAGGCCCATATGGCTCCCGGGGGGTTCCGGTAACCTCCCGGTACTCCTGTAAAATCCCGATTTCACCCGGAACACTTCCGATGTCCAAATGTAGGCTTCCAATATATCAATCATTACGCCTCGACCATTTCGAGGCTCCTCGTCATGTCCGTGATCACATCCGGGACTCCGAACAACCTTCGGTACATCAAAATGCATAAACTCATAATATAACTATCATCGTAACCTTAAGCGTGCGGACCCTACGGGTTCGAGAACAATGTAGACATGACCGAGACACGTCTCCGGTCAATAACCAATAGCGGGACCTGGATGCCCATATTGGCTCCTACATATTCTACGAAGATCTTTATCGGTCAGACCGCATAACAACATACGTTGTTCCCTTTGTCATTGGTATGTTACTTGCCCGAGATTCGATCGTCGGTATTCCAATACCTAGTTCAATATCGTTACCGGCAAGTCTCTTTACTTGTTCTGTAATACATCATCCCGCAACTAACTCATTTAGTTGCAATGCTTGCAAGGCTTAAGTGATGTGCATTACCGAGAGGGCCCAGAGATACCTCTCCGACAATCGGAGTGACAAATCCTAATCTCGAAATACGCCAACCCAACATCTACCTTTGGATACACCTGTAATGCTCCTTTATAATCACCCAGTTATGTTGTGACATTTGGTAGCACCCAAAGTGTTCCTCCGGCAAACGGGAGTTACATAATCTCATAGTCATAGGAACATGTATAAGTCATGAAGAAAGCAATAGCAACATACTAAACGATCGGGTGCTAAGCTAATGGAATGGGTCATGTCAATCAGATCATTCAACTAATGATGTGACCTTGTTAATCAAATAACAACACTTTGTTCATGGTTAGGAAACATAACCATCTTTGATTAACGAGCTAGTCAAGTAGAGGCATACTAGTGACACTAAGTTTGTCTATGTATTCACACATGTATTATGTTTCCGGTTAATACAATTCTA
This sequence comes from Triticum dicoccoides, assembly GCF_002162155.2. Classification (NCBI taxonomy): domain Eukaryota; kingdom Viridiplantae; phylum Streptophyta; class Magnoliopsida; order Poales; family Poaceae; genus Triticum; species Triticum dicoccoides. Next base: position 1,142 of record NW_021170491.1, read on the forward strand.
GCATGAATAATAAACATTTATCATGATATAAGGAAATAAATAATAACTTTATTATTGCCTCTAGGGCATATTTCCTTCAGTCTCCCACTTGCACTAGAGTCAATAATCTAGATTACACTGTAATGATTCTAACACCCGTGGAGCCTTGGTGCTGATCATGTTTTGCTCGTGGAAGAGGCTTAGTCAATGGGTCTGCAACATTCAGATCCGTATGTATCTTGCAAATCTATATGTCTCCCACCTGGACTAGATCCCGGATGGAATTGAAGCGTCTCTTGATGTGCTTGGTCCTCTTGTGAAATCTGGATTCCTTTGCCAAGGCAATTGCACCAGTATTGTCACAAAAGATTTTCATTGGACCCGATGCACTAGGTATGACACCTAGATCGGATATGAACTCCTTCATCCAGACTCCTTCATTTGCTGCTTCCGAAGCAGCTATGTACTCTGCTTCACATGTAGATCCCGCTACGACGCTTTGTTTAGAACTGCACCAACTGACAGCTCCACCGTTTAATGTAAACACGTATCCGGTTTGCGATTTAGAATCGTCCGGATCAGTGTCAAAGCTTGCATCAACGTAACCTTTTACGACGAGCTCTTTGTCACCTCCATATACGAGAAGCATATCCTTAGTCCTTTTCAGGTATTTCAGGACTTGACCGCTGTCCAGTGATCCACTTCTGGATTACTTTGGTACCTCCCTGCTAGACTTATAGCAAGGCACACATCAGGTCT
>NW_021170492.1:0-1290 GCF_002162155.2 Triticum dicoccoides
AACCAATCTCCTGAGGTTACTGACGATGCTGGAAGCACGGTCAGCCTGACCACGAAGGTCTATTCCTGCAAGCAATCGAAGAACGAGCAAGAATATGATAAAGCAATCTGAATATTGCAAATATATATGAAGTATTGATAATGGTGGGGATCCGGAAGCGGTCTTGGTCTGGTCGTTGGACACAAACGAAGTACACGAAGTTGCAATGGCTAACTTTTAACTAAACAAATCCCAAGGAAAAGCTACTAGATGGATCTACTTATATAGGAGCAAGGGGTGGCGGCCAAGGAGGTGGGAGGACGTCCCAAGGCAGCCTAAAACTAAATCTAGGTCGTACAAGGCCAATGGGCCCAAGTGGAGGTGATGTAACACCTTTGGACCTGTAGTTTGACTCGGATTCTGCTGCAGCATCAGATTGTTTCGTCCACAACTCAACTCTCCGGACGAATTTGAAGGTGATTCCAATTGGGTTGGAAAGTGCACGAAATCTAGTTTCCAACAAAAAAAATCACCCAATTCGGAGTCCGTATGAAAAACTTGTGTGCGTTTTGAGTCAGGTATGTCTGTGCAGTCCGAATCTGAATCCAGAACGTGAGAGACTTGGACTCTATCTTCTCTTGGGCCAAAAGTGACGTGAGAGAACTTTTTGGACAGCAAATAAACATCTCTTTCTTCCTTATCTTCATATGTGGATTGTACAAATGTCCCATACACCTGCAATTAGACAAAACACAAAAGTGTGTGAAGTATTTTTGTTCTGGATAACATAAATAGATTATTGAATAGTTTGCACTAGAAATCACCTGACAAATATGCATATATGCAATATTTTTGGTCATATCCAAGGTAGTAATGTCCTCATCACATATACCACCACCATATATCCACCACCAATCCGAGTTCCTTGCTTATTAGGGTTGTTTTCGAGATCCATCTAGTTTCCGATTCGTGTTTCCTTGCCGGAGTAGGTTTCGGAAAAAAAAAAGTCGGGTAGCCACGCTCCGTTTTGATGAGGACATCAATACAATTGTTACACCCACAGCCCCTGCTGCTATACATACTGGACCAATTACTAGAGCTCGTGCACGCCAACTAAATTACCAGGTACTTTCGTTTCTTGGTAATGATTCTAATGTTCATGAGAATATGATGCTGCCTAAATTGGATACATTTGTTTTGCTTACAAATGAAGGGCCTAGCTTGGAGAAGGATGAACATTGGAGCAAGAACAAGAATGGAGTTACAAGTGATGATTTCAGGACTTTGAAGCCACCATAATGGGTGCATGAA
>NW_021170493.1:0-1239 GCF_002162155.2 Triticum dicoccoides
CTATTTGATTGCATGTGATGTTTATCATGTTTATGCATCTTGTTTACTTAGGACGACGGTAGTAAATAAGATGATCCCTCATTAAAATTTCAAGAAGTGTTCTCCCCTAACTGTGCACCGTTGCTACAGTTCGTCGTTTCGAAGCACCACGTGATGATCGGGTGTGATAGATTCTTACGTTCACATACAACGGGTGTAAGACAGTTTTACACAGCGAAAACACTTAGGGTTAACTTGACGAGCCTAGCATGTACAGACATGGCCTCGGAACACGGAGACCGAAAGGTCGAGCATGAGTCGTATAGAAGATACGATCAACATGAAGATGTTCACCGATGATGACTAGTCCGTCTCACGTGATGATCGGACACGGCCTAGTTTGACTCGGATCATGTAATCACTTAGATGACTAGAGGGATGTCTATCTGAGTGGGAGTTCATAAGATGAACTTAATTATCCTGAACTTAGTCAAAAGACCTTTTGCAAATTATGTCGTAAGCTCGCGCTTTACTTCTACTGTTTAGATATGCTCCTAGAGAAATTATAGTTGAAAGTTGATAGTAGCGATTATGCGATCAGTAGAAAGCTTATGTCCTTAATGCACCGCTTAGTGTGCTGAACCCCAAACGTCGTTTGTGGATGTTTCGAACATCGAACATACACGTTTTGATAACTACGTGATAGTTCAGTTAAATGGTTTAAGTAGAGGCACCAAAGACGTTTTCGAAACATCGCGGAACATATGAGATGTTTCGAGGGCTGAAATTAGGATTTCAGGCTCGTGCCCACGTCAAGAGGTATAAGACCTCCGACGATTTTCTTAGCCTGCAAACTAAGGAGAGAAGCTCAATTGTTGAGCTTGTGCTCAGATTGTCTGAGTACAACAATCACTTGAATCGAGTGGGAGTTGATCTTCCAGATGAAATAGTGATAGTTTCTCCGAAGTCATTACCACCAAGCTGCTAGAGCTCTGTGATGAACTATAACATATCAGGGATAGATATGATGATCCTTGAAATATTCGCGTTGTTTGACACCGCGAAAGTAGAAATCAAGAAGGAGCATCAATTGTTGATGGTTGGTGAAACCACTAGTTTCAAGAAGGGCAAGGGAACAAAGGGATACTTCATGAAACGGCAATTCAGCTGCTGCTCTAGTGAGGAAACCCAAGGTTGAACCCAAACCCGAGACTAAGTGCTTCTGTAATAAGGGGAACAACCACTGGAGCAGCATTACCC
>NW_021170494.1:0-1099 GCF_002162155.2 Triticum dicoccoides
ATAGCTTCATTCTCCTCAACAATACCACATCTAATCATGCCAGTTTGTAATTCCTGATAATATTCTTCTACAGAATTTTTTCCTTGTCTTAAACGCTGCAATTTTTGAAGCAATTCACGTTGATAATATGGTGGAACCCAACGCGTACGCATAGCAGTTTTCAAAGCAGCCCAAGTAGTTGGAATAGGATATAATCTACAATGTTCAGACCACCATACACATGCAAAACTAGTGAAAGCACAAACAGCAGCAGCAACTCGTCTCTCCTCAGGATATTGTAAACATGTAAATCGTTGTTCAGTTTCTAACTCCCAAGTAAGATATATATCAGGAACATATCTACCCTCAAATGGTGGAATATTCATTTTCAGTTTAGGAATATGGACATCATCTCGTACCTGAGGTGGTGGTGCAGGCCTACCATTACGAATATATACCTGAGGTCGACCTGCTGGTGGTGGTGCAGGTGGCTGCTCGTAGATCTGATTTTGATCAATCTCATCCTCATAATCACCCGCATACTCATCATCCTCCTGGGTACCAGCAACAGCAGTAGCAGGAGCCACAGAAGTATCAACAGCAGCACCAACAGTTTGGCCAAACGCAAGAGGAACACGGCTCGCTCGGCGAATGTCTATTTCGCGACGTGGAGGTAGTCGTTGTTGTTGTTGTTGGAGAGGTGCGTTAGGTGCAGCGGGTGGTGGTGGTGGAAGACGCGCGAGCAATTCATTAAATCTGTTATCGAGCTTTGTTTCGAACGTCTTCTCAAGGCCAGTGATCTTCTCCATGGCCTCTTCAAAATTGTTCAGCACATCTTGCACCTGTTCAGTCATCATTTGCTGAAACTTATCATGAAGCTCCTTGTTCGATAAATTCTCCTAGTCAATCTCGTCGGCTTGTGATCCTGGCATGGTTAGCAGCAATAGAAACACACAAGAATATGATCCTACAGACTACGAACAAGTGGTGGTGGTGGGTGTCACAAATCCGTCAAGCAAAACTCAAATTCTTACCAGTTCTTACCCAGCAACAGGCGGTGATCGGCAACCGTTGTAGTCAAAACTCTCAAAGCTTGGATAGAGCGATTACCAGGGAGAGT
>NW_021170495.1:0-2146 GCF_002162155.2 Triticum dicoccoides
ACAAGCTCTCACGGTCAACGAAGGAATAGACCTCCACCCGGGACACACCGATCAGACTCGGTAACCCGGTACAACAAGACATTTCGACAGGTTAAAACAAGTCCAGCAACACCGCCCGAATGTGCCGACAAATCCCGATAGGAGCTGCACATATCTCTTTCTCAGGGCACACTCAGATGAGACTAGCTACGAGTAAAACCAACCCTCAAGTTTCCCCGAGGTGGCCCCGCAGGCAGCTCAGTTCGGACCAACACTCAGAGGGAGCACTGGCCCAAGGGGGGCTAAAATACGATGACCCTCGGGCTCCGGAAACCCAAGGGAAAAAGAGGCTAGGTGGCAAATGGTAAAACCAATGTTGGGCATTGCTGGAAAAGCTTTAATCAAGGCGAACTATCAAGGGGTTCCCATTATAGCCCAACCGTGTAAGGGACGCACAATCCGGGAACATAACACCGATATGACGGAAACTAGGGCGGCAAGAGTGGAACAAAACACTAGGCGAGAGGCCGAGCCTTCCACCCTTTACCAAGTATATAGATGCATTAAGATAACATAGCAATATAATGATATCCCAACAAGCAATATAAATGTTCCAACAAGGAACGGCTCCAATCTTCACCTGCAACTAACAACGCTATAAGAAGGGCTGAGCAAAGCGGTAACATAGCCAATCAACGGTTTGCTAGGACAAAGGTGGGTTAGAGGTTCAACATGGCAATTGGGAGGCTGACAAGCAAATGGTAGGCATCGTAGCATTGGCAAAGCAAAAGAGCGAGCAAACTAGCATAGCAAAGATAGTAGTGATTTCGAGGGTATGATCATCTTGCCTGCACAGTTGTCAGAGTTGACTGGATCCTCACACGCAAACTCAACGGGCTCCTCGGTAGCGAACTCGTCTCCCGGCTCTACCCAACAAGACAAACAAGCAACAAGGACACAATCAACCACGGGCAAGACCAAGCAATATGATGAAATGACGATATGCTATGCGGGATGCGATGCGGGATGCAAAATGCAAGATATGACAGAAAATGCATGAACCTGGCATCAACTTGGAAAACCAAGTGTGCCACTGGATAGAGGGGATGAAATCGCTTGAAAACGATATAAGGATCATTGGAATCGGAGCTACGGTTTGGAAATGGCGAGTGTTTTAAGATATGACACCGGTCTGCGATTTACAGCAAGTAGGCATCTAAATGCAACGAAATGAACATGCTACAGCCACCAAACATGAAAACAAAATACATGGCAGTGATGTACACAAGATGGTTGACAAAACACTAGCACTGAGCCATAGGCAAATTCATCCATTAAGAGGTTCAAACAAGCATGGCTAAAACGCAAATGCAAAACAGATTTCAGACTTAGTGAAATTAACACTAGTCTGAAATTTCAGATCACGAAGCTCTCTTCGGAGCAGCAAAACAACATGATAGAAAACCTGAACATGACAAGTAAGAACATGGCATGGAGCTACTCAACAAGCTTAACAAAACACCCAAAGTGACCTGGGGCCAAAAGGGTTCACAAAATACTCTACCGAGCTCACGAACATCGCTCGAACATAATCAGTTTTCAGACTTAGTGAAAACTGAGACAGGCTGAAATTTAACTCACGAAGGCATGTAAACGAGCTCGATGCACTCACTACGGTACAATTCGTGGCAAGGAAAGCATATAACCAGCAAGAAGGCACAAAGTGCTAGCTACACATGGCAAGAACGAAGGCATAGCATGCATGGAACACTAACGGTAGCATCGGCTAAATCGCAAACGAGTTGACGATCTGCCCAGATTAACAACGAAGCAAAAATTGAGCTCGATTGAGTCAACCTAGAGCACTCCACAAATGCCAACAAAGACATGGATGGATAGAGCATAACATAAATATCAAAACTCCCTTACTGATCATCCTCAAAAGAGGCACGGATCACTAGGAAACAAGCTGGACATATGGCATCATGAACTAAAATATCCCAGACAGCGAAAATCACTAAGTCCCTGAAATCTGCAATCTCAGGTACCCTACTTCGTAAGCTTGCACAAGACAACACACACATCCTAAAAATGCATGGGTGGCACCTCTGGAAAGAAGACAAAATGCTTCACAAATCATCCCAAAGGGGCACAGGCATATCATGCT
>NW_021170496.1:0-4337 GCF_002162155.2 Triticum dicoccoides
GGGGGGGGGCTCGGGTTCCCAGCCGACCCCCCAAGTTTACCCTAGGCGCCGTTTTCAGCCCAAATTCGGGGCAAATTGGCCCAAATTTGGCACACTTCGGCACAAATTCAACACAAACTAAGTTTTATCACATAGTTCACCAGAGAAATCAATACAAATGAAATAATTCAATGAAACAAACTCATAATTCAAACACAAATTAAAACACATCGAACTAGGCATTTCCCTTGAGCCTCCATTGGTGGAGCACCAGATCGTGCTGCAGTTCTTGATGCACCTTTGGGTCTCGAATCCCCTAACGCATGTTGAGGAAGGCAACCCATGATGTCGGTACCTGGTGATTAATAGTTGCAGGAGGACCTTGCCTGTAATATGGTTCAATGTCAAACATGGGGTCTTCCCGCTTGCTCTCAATGATCATGTTGTGCAAGATGACACAACAAGTCATCACCTCCCACATTTGAGATTTCGATCAGGTCAGAGCGGGGTACAGGACAACAACAAATCAAGATTGGAGCACACCAAATGCCCACTCGACATCCTTCCTGCAAGCCTCCTGGCACTTGGCAAAGTAGGAGTTCTTGCCTCCTGGCACAAGGTTTGAGATAGTCTTCATAAATGTGGACCATCTAGGATAGATGCCATCTGCTAGGCAGTATCCCTTGTTGTAGTGGCGCCCATTGACCCCGAAGTTCTCCGGAGGAGTAATACGTCTCCAACGTATCTATAATTTTTTATTGTTCCATGCTTTTATATTATCTGTTTTGGATATTTTATATGCATTAATATGCTATTTTATATGATTTTTGGGACTAACCTATTAACCTAGAGCCCAGTGCCAGTTTTTATTTTTTTCCTTGTTTTAGAGTTTCGCAGAAAAGGAATACCAAACGGAGTCCAAACGGAATAAAACTTTTGCGATGATTTTTCTTGGACCAAAAGACACCCAGGAGAGTTGGAGTGCAAGTCGGAGGAGCCTCGAGGCGGCCACAAGGGTGGAGGGCGCGCCCCCCGACCTTGTGGGCTCCTCATATCTCTCATGACCTAATTCTTCTCATATATATAATCGTATACCCCAAAAACATTCGAGCCACGAAACCACTTTTCCACCGCCGCAACCTTCTGTACCCGTGAGATCCCATCTTGGGGCCTTTTCCGGCATCCTGCCGAAGGGGGAATCGATCACGGAGGGCTTCTACATCAACACCATTGCCTCTTTGATGAAGCGTGAGTAGTTTACTTCAGACCTACGGGTCCATAGCTACTAGCTAGATGGCTTCTTCTCTCTCTTTGATTCTCAATACAAAGTTCTCCTCGATGTTCTTGGAGATCTATTTGATGTAATACTCTTTTGCGGTGTGTTTGCCGAGATCCGATGAATTGAGGATTTATGATCAGCTTATCTATGAATATTATTTGAATCTCCTCTGAATTCTTATATGCATGATTTGATATCTTTGCAAGTCTCTTCGAACTATCGATTTGGTTTGGCCAACTAGATTGGTTTTTCTTGCAATGGGAGAAGTGCTTAGCTTTGGGTTCAATCTTGCGGTGTCCTTTCCCAGTGACAGTAGGGCCAACAAGACACGTATTGTATTGTTGCCATCAAGGATAACAAGATGGGGTTTTCATCACATTGCTTGAGTTAATCCCGCTACATCATGTTGATACGTCTCCAATGTATCTATAATTTTTTATTGTTCCTTGCTATTATATTATCTGTTTTGGATGTTTAATGGGCTTTAATTTGCACTTTTATATTATTTTTGGGACTAACCTATTAACCTATGGCCCCCGGGTCTACTTTACATCATATAAGTTTCCGATCTGCAATTCTAGTTTACTATTTATTTTGCAATCTTTACTTTTCAATCTATACAACAAAAGTACCAAACATATTTATCTTATTATCTTTATCAGATCTCACTTTTGTAAGTGGCCATGAAGGGATTGACATCCCCTTTATCGCGTTGGTTGCAAGGTTCTTGATTGTTTGTGTAGGTACTAGGTGACTTGCGTGTAGTCTGCTACTAGATTGATACCTTGGTTCTCAAAAACTGAGGGAAATACTTACGCTACTTTGTTGCATCACCCTTTTCTCTTCATGGGAAAACCAACACATGCTCAAGAGGTAGCACATGTCATCTTACTTAATGCGTTACTCTGTTCTTATGAACTTAATACTCTAGATGCAGGCAGGAGTCGGTCGATGTGTGGAGTAATAGTAGTAGATGCAGAATCGTTTTGGTCTACTTGACACGGACGTGATGCCTATATTCATGATCATTGCCTTAGTTATCGTCATAACTTTGTGCTTTTCTATCAATTGCTCGGTAGTAATTTGCTCACCCACCGTAATAACTTCTATCGTGAGAGAAGCCTCTAGTGAAACCTATGGCTCCCGGGCCTATTTTACATCATATTAGTTTCTGTTTACTTGCAATTTCTGTCGCCGTTCCCTTACTTTGCAATCTTTTACTTTCCATTCCATAAACCAAAAATATTACTTTACCGTTTATCCATCTCTATCAGATCTCACTTTGCAAATAACCGTGAAGGGATTGACAACCCCTTTGTCGTGTTGGTTGCAAGTTGGTGTTTGTTTGTGCAAGTATTCGGTGGCTTGTTGCGTAGTCTCCTACTAGATTGATACCTTGGTTCTCAAAACCGAGGGAAATACTTACACTACTTTGCTGCATCACCCTTTCCTCTTCTAGGGAAAAACCAACGCAAGCTCAAGAGGTAGCAAGAAGGATTTCTGGCGCCGTTGCTGGGGAGATCTACACCAAGATAAGACATACCGAGTACCCATCATAAACTCTCATATCTCACATTACATTATTCGGCATTCGCCTCTCGTTTTCCTCTCACCCACTTCTAAAATGATTTTCGAAAATATTCGTCTTTTCTTCGCCCTTCTTTCGTTCGATCTTATTTTTGCTTGTGTTGCCATGTGCCTTCTATTTGCTTGCATCTTCGCTTGCTAAAAATCTATTGTTATGGATCCTCATCCACTTGCTAATCTTTTTAAAAGATCCAATTATGATGAACCGATTGCTAGTGAGTTGAATGCACTAGATTATCTTTATGAGGTTTTGCTTGAAATTCGTGAATCTGAAATTTGTGACGAAGTGTTGAAAGAAGAAAATTATAAAGTGATTCACGATAGCTCCTTAAATGAAAAGCATGATTGCAATGATGTTGTTATAAATTCTATTAGTTTTAATTGTGTTAATGATATGCAAAACCCCAAGCTTGGGGATGCTAATTTTGCTATGTCCACTACTTGTTGCAATGATCATGATTGGGGTGATTCTTCTTACGACCTTGAAAATTTATTTACACCCCGTGATGATTATGAGATTGATAATAATATTTGAAATAATGTTGAAAGTGGGTTTGGAAGAGTGTCAACTTTAGATCCCACATATTTGGATAATGATCAATCTTATCAAGTTTTTGATAAAAGTGGGTTCAGAGAGGTCATGAATTTATTTTATGATAATCCCACTATTTTGGAAGAGTGCCAACTTTGCATGCATGTGGATCATGAAGAGAATATTTTATGTGATAGTTCTATCATTGAATTTCAATATGGTCACACATGTAATTATTCTAAGAGAGGAAAATATGGTTGTAGAAATTTTCATGTTACTAAATTACCTCTCGTCATGTTGAGATTGCTATTGTTTCTTTCTTCTTCCATGCATATGCTAGTTTTTGCTTGTCTTGATAATTTGTTTGCTTATAAAATGCCTATGCATAGGAAACATGTTAGACTTAAACTTGTTTGTCACATGTTTCATGATGCTCTCTTCGTGTTTCAATTGCTATCTTTCTTGTGAGCATCATCGAAATTATCAATGCCTAGCTAAAAGGCTTTAAAGAAAATGGCTTGTTGGGAGGCAACCCAATTTTATTTTTCTTCTTGACTTTTAGTTCTTGTTTTTCTTTGAATAAATCATATATCCTATGTTTTGATGTGGTCTTGTGTTTTAGTTAGTGTTTGTGCCAAGTAAGACCTTTGGGATAGCTTATGGTAATAGTTGATTTGATCCTCCTGAAAAACAGAAACTTTTGCGCCCAGGAGATTAGTTTTAATTTTTAACATAAGCGTGATAAAATACTAATTATTTTTGCAGAGGATTAATAAACAAATTGTCTAGGACTTCCTAATTTCTAAGAACTTTTTTAGTTACATAAGTATTTTAAATGACCATATTTTTACAGACTGTTCTGTTTTTGACAGTTCTGTTTTTCGCGTGTTGTTTGCTTATTTTGATGCATCTATGGCTAGTATCGGGGGGTACGAGCCATGGAAATGTTGTAATAAAGTA
>NW_021170497.1:0-680 GCF_002162155.2 Triticum dicoccoides
CGCCTCCGCGCCCGGCCGCAGCTCCCGCCCGCAGCGTCGCCTCCGCGCCCGGCCGCCCGCGCGCCCCGCCAGCCACTTCTGCGAGGCCCTCTGGAGCTACGTGGGACGGCGCAGCCGACGCCCCCACCAACCGCTGCGCCATGGATCCCAACGCCGAGATCGCCTTCGACTTCCCGCCCTACCTCTGCCAGTACAAGAGCGGCTGCGTGCACCGCCCGGGCGGCGACGCCTTCGCCCCCGCCGGCACCGACCCGCTCACCAGCGTCGTCTCCAAGGACATCCACTCCGGCCCCGCTCGCGCGCGCGTCTACCTCCCGCCCGACGCCTCCGCTGCCACCGCCGCGGCCCCTGGCAAGCTCCCATCGTCGTCTACTTCCACGGCGGCGGCTTCGTGGTCAGCTCCCCGGCCCGCCCCTCCGGCAACGCGCTGCGGGGCGCGCTCCCGCCCGGCCTCCTCCGGCTGCGCCGCCTCGAGGCGTTCAACGGCAGCCACCCGGTGCTCCCCGGCGCCGTGAACCTCATGGCGTACGGCGCGTCTGGCAACGGCTTCGAGGGCCCCGTGGACGCCGCTGCGGTCTGCGCGTCCTCGCCGGGCTCGTGCGTCGCGCTGGAGCCGTCCTCGCGCGGTGCCTCGGCGACGTCGGGAAGGAGCGGGAAGGAGCGGGTGGGGGTGGGGGGGG
>NW_021170498.1:0-1137 GCF_002162155.2 Triticum dicoccoides
TTATACCATGTCATAAAAGCGATGATGCTGTTAATGTTGCTGATTTGTTCTTTCGTGAAATTATTCGCTTGCATGGTGTGCCAAATACTATTGTTTCAGATCGTGATACTAAATTTCTTAGCCACTTTTGGAGATGTTTATGGGCTAAGTTGGGGACTAAACTGCTTTTTAGTACTACTTGTCACCCCCAAACTGATGGACAAACTGAAGTAGTCAATAGAACGTTGTCTACTATGCTTAGGGCTGTTTTGAAGAATAATAAGAAAATGTGGGAGGAATGCTTGCCTCATATTGAATTTGCTTATAATCGTTCATTGCATTCTACTACTAAGATGTGCCCTTTTGAAGTTGTGTATGGTTTCCTACCTCGTGCACCTATTGATTTGTTGCCTCTTCCATCTTCGGAGAAGGTTAATTTTGATGCTAAACAACGTGCTGAATTGATTTTAAAAATGAATGAGTTAACTAAGGAAAACATTGAGCGTATGAATGGTAAATATAAACTTGCTGGAGATAAGGGTAGAAAACATGTTGTGTTTGCACCTGGAGATCTTGTTTGGTTACATTTGCGTAAGGATAGATTTCCTGATTTGCGCAAATCAAAGTTAATGCCACGTGCTGATGGTCCCTTTAAGGTGTTAGAGAAAATAAATGATAATGCATATAAACTTGAGCTGCCTGCAGATTTTGGGGTTAGTCCCACTTTTAACATTTTAGATTTGAAGCCTTATTTGGGTGAGGAAGATGAACTTCCGTCGAGGACGACTTCATTTCAAGAAGGGGAGGATGATGAGGACATCAATACAATTGTTACACCCACAGCCCCTGCTGCTATACATACTGGACCAATTACTAGAGCTCGTGCACGCCAACTAAATTACCAGGTACTTTCGTTTCTTGGTAATGATTCTAATGTTCATGAGAATATGATGCTGCCTAAATTGGATACATTTGTTTTGCTTACAAATGAAGGGCCTAGCTTGGAGAAGGATGAACATTGGAGCAAGAACAAGCATGGAGATGATGGCATGCGCAAGGGGAACAAGAACGGAGTTACAAGTGATGATTTCAGGACTTTGAAGCCACCATAATGGGTGCATGAAGCCTTGGACGAAATATACAAGATGCCACTTCATA
>NW_021170499.1:0-1209 GCF_002162155.2 Triticum dicoccoides
TCATGGGCCAAGGGCACCAGCCCCTATAGGCCCATGCGCCTAGGGTTTCCCCCTAGGAGGAGTCCTAGTGGTGGAAGGCACCCCTAGGTGCCTTGGGGGGGAGGGAAACCTCCCCTAGGCCGCCGCCCCCCCTAGTAGATCTCATCTACTAGGGCCGGCGCCCCCCCTGGCACCCCTATATATAGTGGGGGAGAGGAGGGACTTCACACACCAGCCCCTGGCGCCTCCATCTCCCCCCGTTACGTCTCTCCCTCGTAGTCTCGGCGAAGCCCTGCTGCTGTGACGCCCTGCATCCACCACCACGCCGTCGTGCTGCTGGATCTTCATCAACCTCTCCTTCCCCCTTGCTGGATCAAGAAGGAGGAGACGTCTCCCGTCCCGTACGTGTGTTGAACGCGGAGGTGCCGTCCGTTCGGCGCTGGTCATCGGTGATTTGGATCACGTCGAGTACGACTACATCATCACCTTGCAAGCTTCCGCACGCGATCTACAAGTGGTATGTAGATGCAAACTCTCTCTCTTGACTCGTTGCTTAGATGAACTCATAGATGGATCTTGGTGAAACCGTAGGAAATTTTTTAATTTTCTGCAATGTTCCCCAACAGTGGTATCAGAGCCAGGTTTATGCGTAGTTCTCTTTGCACGAGTAGAACACAATTTTGTTGTGGGCGTGGATTTTGTCATCTTACTTGCCTCTACTAGTCTTTTCTTGCTCAACGGTATTGTGGGATGAAGCGGCCTGGACCAACCTTACACGTACGCTTACGTGAGACCGGTTCCACCGACTGACATGCACTAGTTGCATAAGGTGGCTGGCGGGTGTCTGTCTCTCCCACCTTAGTTGGAGCGGAATCGATGAACAGGGCCCTTATGAAGGGTAAATAGAAGTTGACAAAATCACGTTGTGGTGATTCGTAGGTAAGAAAACGTTCTTGCTAGAACCCAATTGCAGCCACGTAAAAGATGCAACAACAATTAGAGGACGTCTAACTTGTTTTTGCAGCGATTGATCATGTGATGTGATATGGCCAGAAGTTGTGATGAATGATGAATTGTGATGTATGAGATCATGTTCTTTGTAATAGGATTCACGACTTGCATGTCGATGAGTATGACAACCGGCAGGAGCCATAGGAGTTGTCTTTATTTTTTGTATGACCTGCGTGTCATTGAATAACGTCATGTAAACTACTTTACTTTATTGCTAAA
>NW_021170500.1:0-1168 GCF_002162155.2 Triticum dicoccoides
CAGAAACCGGTGAAAGACAATTCTTTGGACCGGATATGATCCAGGAGGCAGAAGAGCAAGTTCGCATCATTCGTGAGAATTTGAAAACAGCCCAGTCTCGTCAGAAAAGTCAGTACGATCGTCATCATAAGGATATGACTTATGAGATTGGCGACCAAGCTTACCTTCGGGTTACTCCTTTGAAGGGTACCCATCGTTTCGGTATCAAGGGCAAGTTGGCTCCTCGTTACATTGGTCCCTTTCGCATTCTCGCTAAACGAGGAGAGGTTGCCTACCAGTTGGAACTACCTCCACATCTTTCTCGAGTTCATGATGTCTTCCACGTCTCTCAACTCAGGCGTTGCTTCTCGGATCCCATCCGCGGAGTGGACCACGAAACGCTTGATCTCCAAGATAACCTCACATACCGAGAGTACCCGGTTCGCATTCTTGATCAAGCAGAGCATGTCACTCGACGTCAGAACGTCAAGTTTCTCAAAATTCAGTGGTCTCATCATTCCGAGAGAGAGGCTACTTGGGAGCGAGAAGATCGTCTTCGATTGGAGTACCCCGCTTTCTTTCCGTCGACCCCTGAATCTCGAGACGAGATTCTGTCAAGTGGGGGCGAGTTGTCACATCCCTAGTCTGGTATGACTTAGACTAGCTAGCTATTTGTGCATCATATTTAAATTTCATTTAATTTGAAATGAGGATTGGTGGAAACCCTCAGAATCATTTTTGAAAATGACCCAAATAAAAATTTCTCCAAAAGGGTCCAAGAAAATGCTCATGTTGCCCTCTGAAAATATTGGACAGAGATAAAAATCAAAAAAATATTTTTAGGAGCTCATGGATATTTATTTTGGCCATTTGGATTAATTCGATAAATATTTGCATTGGAAATATATTTCTATATATATGAAATATGGTCCAAAAATTATGCCAATTATAAAAGAGCTCTGGAATAATATATCTAGCTCCTGCAAAAATTGGCATAAGGAAATTAAATGATTTAATATATTTATTAAATCAAAACAAATGTCAGAAAAATTAGAAAACAAAAATAAAAGAAGGAGGGGCTTACCTGGGCCTCCCCTCCCCTGCGCAGCCCAGCAGCAGCAGGCCGGCCCAGCCAGGAGGCGGCCCAGCCCGCCTGGCCCCCCCTCCTCTGTCGTCTTCCCCCCCGACA
>NW_021170501.1:0-1456 GCF_002162155.2 Triticum dicoccoides
GCTATCCTGGCCATGGGTTCCCTGAATATGATGATACAACAATGGGAGAAGAAGCTGAGCCGGTAATGCGGACAGAAGCTGAGCCGGCAATGCGGGAAGAAGCTGAAGAAGAGGCATCAGATGAGCCCGTTGATGATCTAGGTCGGGCCATTGCCGATGCAAAGAGAAACTGCGCAAGTGATTTGGAGAAGAAGAAGTTGCAGCGCATGTTAGAGGATCACAAAAATTGTTCTACCCGAATTGCGTAGGTGAAAAGAAAAAGCTGGGCACCACACTGGAATTGCTGCAATGGAAGGCAGAGAATGGTGTATCTGACAAGGGATTTGGAAAGTTGCTGGTAATGATAAAGGATATGCTTCCAAAGGACACGAATTGCCCGAGAGTACGTACGAAGCAAAGAAGGCTGTCTGCCCTCTAGGGTTAGAGGTGCAGAAGATACATGCATGCCCTAATGATTGCATCCTCTACCGCGGTGAGTACGAGGATTTGAACGCTTGCCCGGTATGTGGTGCATTGCGCTATAAGATCAGTCGCGATGACCCTGGTGATGTCGAGGGCGAGCGCCCCAGGAAGAAGATTCCTGCCAAGGTGATGTGGTATGCTCCTATAATACCACGCTTGAAACGTTTGTTCCAAAACAAAGAGTATGCCAAGGCGATGCGATGGCACAGAGAAGACCGTAAGAAAGACGGAAAGTTGAGAGTACCTGCTGACGGGTCGCAGTGGAGAAAAATCGAAAGAAAGTACGGGAAGGAGTTTGCAGATGACGCAAGGAGCATATGGTTTAGTCTAAGCGCAGATGACATTAATCCTTTTGGGGAGCAGAGCAGCAACCATAGCACCTGGCCTGTGACTCTATGTTTGTATAACCTTCCTCCTTGGTTGTGCATGAAGTGGAAGTTTATTGTGATGCCAGTGCTCATCCAAGGCCCTAAGCAACCCGGCAACGACATTGATGTGTACCTAAGGCCATTAGTTGAAGAACTCTTACAACTGTGGAATATAACAGGTGTACGTGTGTGGGATGAGCACATGGGGGAAGAATTTGACCTAAAGGCGTTGTTGTTCGTGACCATCAATGATTGGCCTGCTCTCAGTAACCTTTCAGGACAGACAAACAAGGGATACCGCGCATGCACGCACTGTTTGGACGATACCGACAATATATATTTGGCTAATTGTAAGAAGAATGTGTACCTGGGACATCGTCGATTTCTTCCGAGCAGGCAACCCGTAAGAAAGAAAGGCAAGCATTTCAAAGGTGAGGCGGATCACCGGACGAAGCCTCGCCACCGTACTGGTGCTGATGTACATGATATGGTCAAGGATTTGAAGGTGGTCTTTGGAAAGGGTCCTGATGGACAACCTGTTCCGAATGACGCTGACGGACGCGCACCCATGTGGAAGAAGAAATCTATATTTTGGGACCTGCCCTATTGGAAAGACCTAGAGGTCC
>NW_021170502.1:0-1003 GCF_002162155.2 Triticum dicoccoides
CATGTAAATTACTTTACTTTATTGCTAAACGCGTTAGCCATAGTAGTAGAAGTAATAGTTGGCGAGCAACTTCATGGAGACACGATGATGGAGATCATGATGATGGAGATCATGGTGTCAAGCCGGTGACAAGATGATCATGGAGCCCCAAGATGGAGATCAAAGGAGCTATGTGATATTGGCCATATCATGTCACGTTTATTATTTGATTGCATGTGATGTTTATCATGTTTTGCATCTTGTTTACTTAGAACGACGGTAGTAAATAAGATGATCCCTCACAATAAATTCAAGAAGTGTTCCCCCTAACTGTGCACCGTTGCGACAGTTTGCTGTTTCAAAACACCACGTGATGATCGGGTGTTTTATTCAGACGTTCACATACAACGGGTGTAAGACAGATTTACACATGCAAACACTTAGGTTGACTTGACGAGCCTAGCATGTACAGACATGGCCTCGGAACACAGAAGACCAAAAGGTCGAGCATGAGTCGTATAGAAGATACGATCAACATGAAGATGTTCACCGATGTTGACTAGTCCGTCTCACGTGATGATCGGACACGGTCTAGTTTAACTCGGATCATGTAATACTTAGATGACTAGAGGGATGTCTAATCTAAGTGGGAGTTCATTAATAGTTTGATTAGTTGAACTTAATTATCATGAACTTAGTCTAAATATTTTACAATATGTCTTGTAGATTAAATGGCCAACGTAGTCCTCAACTTCAACGCGTTCCTAGAGAAAACCAAGCTGAAAGACGATGGCAGCAACTATACGGACTGGGTCCGGAACCTGAGGATCATCCTCATAGCTGCCAAGAAAGATTATGTCCTACAAGCACCGCTTGGTGACGCACCCGTTCTCCCTGCAGAACAAGATGTTATGAACGCTTGGCAGGCACGTTCCGATGACTACTCCCTCGTTCAGTGCGGCATGCTTTACAGCCTAGAGCCGGGGCTCCAAAAGCGTTTTGAGAGACATGGAGCATATGAGAT
>NW_021170503.1:0-2538 GCF_002162155.2 Triticum dicoccoides
TGTTAACATGTGTTCAAAAAACAAGTACTCCTGCAAGACCCAGATGTTAATTCGAGAACAAGTACCTCGAGGTTAATTTGACAGACATGCCTTATAGGTTGACAAAAGTCATATTCCTTTTTTTGGAAAGAAGTCGTGAAGTAACATGATAGACCTTCTTTCCAGCCAATTAACATGTGTTCAAAAAACAAAAAAAAAATAACGCGATAGGCCAATGATTAACATGCATTCAAAAAACAAGTACTCTAGCCGGACATAGAAGTTAATTCGAGAACAAGTAATTTGATAGACATGCCTTATAGGTTGACAAAATTCATATCACTTTTTTAGGGAAGATGTCAGGAAGTAGCATGGTAGACCTTCTTTCAAGCTAATTGAAATGTGTTCAAAGAAACAAAAAAATATCAAAAAGTAACGTGGTAGACCTTTGATTAACATGTGTTCAAAAAATAAGTACTCCTGCAAGACCCAGAGGTTAATTCGAGAACAAGTACTGCAGTTAATTTGACAGACATGCCTTATATGTTGACAAAATTGATATCACTTTTTTTGGGAAGATTTCATGAAGTAACATGATAGACCTTCTTTCAAGCCAACTAACATGTGTTCAAAAAACAAGTACTCCTGCAAGACCCAGAGGTTGATTCGAGAACAAGTATGATGAGGACATCAATACCATTGTTACACCCACAGCCCCTGCTGCTATACATACTGGACCAATTACTAGAGCTCGCGCACGCCAACTAAATTACCAGGTACTTTCGTTTCTTGGTAATGATTCTAATGTTCATGAGAATATGATGCTGCCTAAATTGGATACATTTGTTTTGCTTACAAATGAAGGGCCTAGCTTGGAGAAGGATGAACATTGGAGCAAGAACAAGCATGGAGATGATGGCATGCACAAGGGGAACAAGAACAGAGTTACAAGTGATGATTTCAGGTCTTTGAAGCCACCATAACAAGTGCATAAAGCCTTGGACGAAATATACAAGATGTCACTTCATAAATTTCGTCCAGAGGCTATTATAGGTGCTGCGTCACCTTTTTATTGGGCCAGGCCCATGTAATTTCGAAATACATAAGTATAGGCTATTTTTAGAGTTCGTATGTGTGGGGAAACAAGAGATAGGGTTGATTTCGGACCCCTCCACCAAGGGCCACGAAATTCCCCCCTCTTCCTCCATATATACAGCCCTTAGGGCATCGTTTAGACTTTGGGTTTTGTTTAGATTAAAAGTTCGCCATAGCTGCAACTTCGCATAATATTTTTAGGGTTTTGCTTTGTTGAATTTGCGGTTGCATCGTCGTGTCTAGTTGCTGGTCTTAGAGTCTAGTCTTTTAGAGTTTCGAGTTCTGGTCATAAGTTGTCACGCCGCCGCCGCACCATCATCATCGCCCCTGCCATCTACCACCGCCGCTTATCCGCCACCGCTTCGAATCCGTATCCATATACCACCACCGCTGCAATCTACTACCATATATCCACCACCAATCCGAGTTCTTGTCATATTAGGTTTGTTTTCGAGATCCATCTAGATTCAGATTCGTGTTTCCTTGCCGGAGTAGGTTTCATAAAAAAAAGGAGTCCGGAAACCACCCTCCGTTTAGGCCCAAAATTTTTCGAAAACGCATTTTTCGAAAAAAAATTTGGCTATCCTATTTTTAGGTGTTTCTGAGTGTTTTGAGACAGGTGCCATTATAGGAAGTTTTTTTTGACCCGTTTCCAGTTTTTGGGTCCGGGCAGTCGGAAAAAAAAATTGGTCGAAAAAATTTCGTGCCCATCCTGTCAGTTTGAGCTAGGAAGAGTTTTGAGACACTCACCATTATAGTGATTTTTCGCAAAAAAAAGCAGCGCAAAAAAAAGATCGCAAAAAAAAATCCAGAGTGTGCTTTTCCCTTGTTTACGTGCCGCGCCGTGATTTTGTTGGTGTTCTAGGCTCGCGTCTCTAGCACAGTCTAGCCTAGGACCAGCACAGTACCGTCGTTGAGCGTTTATTCAACTTTGCATCTCTGAATTGATTATTGCTGACCCTTTTTGCTACCATATTATAAGCCTTCCCAGCTCCACATACATCTACGTCGTGCGTTTGACTCTCCCTGGTAATCGCTCTATCCAAGCTTTGAGAGTTTTTAACTACAACGGTTGCCGATCACCGCCTGCTGCTGGGTAAGAACTGGTAAGAATTTGAGATTTGCTTGACGGATTTGTGATACCCACCACCACCTCTTGTTAGTAGTCTGTAGGATCACATTCTTGTGTGTTTCTATTGCTGCTAACCATGCCAGGATCACAAGCCGACGAGACTGACTGGGAGAACATGACGAATAAGGATTTGCATGATAAATTTCAGCAAATGATGAGTGGACAGGTGCAAGACGTGCTAAACAGATTTGAAGAGGCCATGGAGAAGATAGATGGCATGGAGAAGACGTTCGAAACAAAGCTCGATAACAAGTTTAATGAATTGCTCGCGCGTCTTCCACCACCACCACCCGCTGCTCCTAACGCACCTCTCCAACAACAACAACAACAAC
>NW_021170504.1:0-1517 GCF_002162155.2 Triticum dicoccoides
CGTGCAAAGTCAAAGGGGTAGATCCCGTGGTCAAATGCTACAGGGTTAGGCGGGACGGGGGCCCTAGGGGGGTAGCAATGCCACCGGAGCGTCGCACCGGGACCTCATACAAGCCGCGTGCTGGGTGGCTACGCCTGCCACCATGCTTATATGATTGTAGGAGGGCCACCGCAACACCTCGCGGCATTGCTACCCCCAGGTACCCCGTCCCGTCTAACCCTGACACAGACGACCGCCGGGTCTATCCCTTTGACTTTCACTGGACGTAGTTTGACCGGTGGACCTTTTCACCTTGTTGTCATAGCCCAGCCATAGCTACACCCCCAACACAGTCCCGGCTCAACCCACCCCAAGATTCCCTCTGCGTCGGCCCGACATGGCCGTTTCCCCCCTCCAGGGCACGGCGGCATCGACGCCCGTGAGGGGGGAGGGGGCACACCCCGAGCCGCGTGCCTGTGCCTGCCACCACGTTTCCACAACCGTAGGAGGGCCCACCGCAACACCTAGCGGCATTGCTACCCCCCACAGGTACCCGGCCGGTCCCGTCTAACCTCTCCTTGACACGACGGAAGAAGGCCCGTGTGGGGGGAAATCGATATATGTTTTCTGTACATTTAAGTTAATGAAATTAGTATTAAAAAAAATAAAAATAATAAGAGAAAATACAAAAAATAGGCATTGCTACCCCCAGTGCCCCGTCCCGCCTAACCCTGTAGTGTTTGACCACGGGATCTAGCCCTTTGACTTTGCACGGACGGGTTTTGACCAGTGGACCTCCCCACCCGGTTATGTTAGGTCAGCCCATAGGAATACTTTGGAGCAACATCCGGGCCAGACACACAGCAAGATCCCCTCCGTGTAGACCCCACACGTCCGTTTCCCCCCTCCAGGTGCCGGCGGCGCTGTCCGTGAGGGGGGGCAATCCCCGGACGCGCGTGCCGGGCGTTTTCAACCGCCACAACACTTCCAGACTTGTGAGAGGCCGCCTACGCAAGATTTGGCGGCATGCTAGCCCCCGGAGGCCGCCGGCCACAGCCGTAGACGCGCGAAGGGCAATCCGCGTAGAGGGAATTTTTCGGATACTTCTCCATCACCAAAATTATGAAAAAATACCATCGTTCCTATAGCACATGTGCCCGCATCATGCAAAAAAACTCATGATTTTATCGCGCTCCGAGTATTTAGTAATATTGACGCCACATCGTTACCGCAGAACGTCTACTACCGTGTCATCGCCGTCCGTGAGGGGGGGCCACGCACCGGAGACGCGTCCCGCCTCTTCGGACATGCCACCACACCACCCTGCATGTATAAGGGCCCGGTGCGACGCTCCGGTGGCATTGCTACCCCCAGTGCCCCCGTCCCGCCTAACCCTGTAGCGTTTGACCACGGGATCTAGCCCTTTGACTTTGCACGGACGGGCTTTGACCAGTGGACCTCCCCACCCGGTTGTGTTAGGTCAGCCCATAGGAACACTTTGGAGCAACATCCGGGCCAGACCCACAGCAAGATCCCCT
>NW_021170505.1:0-2689 GCF_002162155.2 Triticum dicoccoides
TCGAAAATTGTGCTCCGAGAAGAAGGACCGGGTAGCACAGTTAAAATCATCACGACAATGATATAGCCAAACAGGCTAGGAATGGCGTGATCGGGTACAAACTCGTATTTATAGAAGCTTACTGAAGAGTTGTTGAACCGTAGTGCAGAATAATTTCACTAGTCGGTGTTCTCGGTTGACAACAACCTATAACCTAAGAACAATTGGACCTGGTGAGTAATAACAATTGATGAAGAACCCATAAGAAGTTATGATGTTCCATGATATTCTTGAGATACCAGATTGTAATACTCGACGGTAGAGCAGAGTAGAGGGTGGACACGTGAAGTGATCTGCAGAAGACAAGTACTTCATCTTGTCTGAGAAATGGAATCAAAGGGGATCAATCATGGTCGAAGCCATGATAGCAAAGGATCAATTCACAGGTACCAGATGATATTATACCAAGGAAATAGTTATTATTACAAGAAGTTTCCATGATAGGATCTACATCATGTCCATGGGCATGAACACAAAGTTCAAGGTCGACTCCCACGTCTCCAATGCATAACCTTTCATTTACTTCTCGCGTTCGATGAAGTTGTAGTGTTGAAATTTTATCTGGCAAAATACCAGAAGAGTATGACTCGTGAAAACTTTCGAGTTCACACATATTAAGGAAGGCATAGGTTCAAGCCATCGAGGCTTCTTAGCACATGTACCACGAACTTCAGGAGTAAATAACACAAGCTCAAAAGTAGAGCATGGTTGACAAAGCGGAGGATACAATTTACCAAAGGCATTATATACCCGTGGAAGGGCTCACAAGGTTATTGAATATGAAGGACGATGTCGGATGAAATCCAACAATGGATCGGGCGATCCACAACGGAGCTGATGTGAGTATCGATACTCAATCAGACAAAGAAAGAATGCACAACATCATATTATAGAACATCTGAATAATTTGATGTTTAGATAACAAAGGAATTATGATTTACAAAACAAAGGATCATAAGCAAACGTTCTGATCGAAAATGAATAAGTTCAATAGACTTAGAAGCACAACCGATCAAGGCATTGATTGGTCAAGAAGCAGCTCATATCCAACTGACGTTTGAGCCAGAAGGATGAATTCTAGGATTCGACTAAGGAAGGCAAGCATCCTCAACATATTGAATTAATGGACTTAAAATGATAATGATAGAGGATGCCAATAAGCTTACCAGACTTATAGGATTTAATCCCAATGCAAGCAAGCAAGCAAGCAAGAATTACAAGAGTAATAGGTTGTTGAAAATCTTCGGAAGATTGAATGGCATTTCAAAAACTTTTGTGAAACACCTTAACAACTGGGGATGAGCAGATACTCGATAAATGCGAGAATTAACCGTAGGGGTATTCAAGTGACAAGAACCGCAAGGCAGTAAGCTCAATGGATTATCGAAACCACGACGAGTTTTTCAGGGTATCTTGTAATAACAAGACCACTGGGGATGATATAAGAATAACAACTGTAAGTAGTTACCCATAAGGGTTGACGGTGGAAGGGGAATTGCAAACGCGATGAACACAAGTTCTCGGGTTAACAGCGGAAAGTATCTTCAGGGTCTTCACGTGCAGCAGACGATCATCAGTAATAAGGGGCTCTCCGGGTGAAAGTGATACGAGATCCTAATGTTAGATTTAGCAAAATTCATTTAACCCGAATAGAAGAGAGATCAGAGTCCCAGAGTAAAGGTCGAGGAGTAAAAGATCCTAGTACCACCCAATGGCGACGTGTGCCCGTAAGACACACAGTCATGTTAGTAAAAGTTTTGCAATGTCTAGACTCAACTTCGGCCAAGGAGTTGGAAGAGGGATTCCTACAGGCAGTCGGCTCTGATACCAACTTGTGACGCCCCCGATTTAATCGTACACTAATCATGCACGCAAATGTGTACGATCAAGATCAGGGACTCACGGGAAGATATCACAACACAACTCTACAAATAAAATAAGTCATACAAGCATCATAATACAAGCCAGGGGCCTCGAGGGCTCGAATACAAGTGCTCGATCATAGACGAGTCAGCGGAAGCAACAATATCTGAGTACAGACATAAGTTAAACAAGTTTGCCTTAAGAAGGCTAGCACAAACTGGGATATAGATCGAAAGAGGCGCGGGCCTCCTTCCTGGGATCCTCCTAACTACTCCTGGACGTCGTCAGCGGGCTGCACGTAGTAGTAGGCACCTCCGGTGTAGTAGGGGTCATCGTCGACGGTGGCGTCTGGCTCCTGAACTCCAACATCTGGTTGCGACAACCAGAAAGAAAGGAAAAGGGGAAAAAAAGGGGGAGAAAGCAACCGTGAGTACTCATCCAAAGTACTCGCAAGCAAGGAACTACACTACATATGCATGGGTATATGTGTAAGGAGGCCATATCAGTGGACTGAACTGCAGAATGCCAGAATAAGAGGGGGGTAGCTAATCCTGTCGAAGACTACGCTTCTGGCAGCCTCCGTCTTGCAGCATGTAGGAGAGAGTAGATTGAAGTCCTCCAAGTAGCATCTTCAAGTAGCATCTCATAGCATAATCCTACCCGGCGATCCCCTCCTCATATCCCTGAGGTAGAGCGACCACCGGTTGTATCTGGCACTTGGAAGGGTGTGTTTTATTAAGTATCCGGTTCTAGTTGTCATAAGGTCAAGGTACAACTCCAAGTCGTC
>NW_021170506.1:0-936 GCF_002162155.2 Triticum dicoccoides
TCCTGAGCACGGATCGTACTCGGTGCCGGCTGGCTCGCACCCTTCTTAGTCTTTCTTTTGCGTGCCTTCTTCTTCTCCTGTAATGGGACCGAGTTCTGCTCACAGACCGCCTTCTTGAGTGTGTTGGGGCTGATAATATTTCGCACCTCGCCTATCTGAGGCTCGGTGAAGTCGGCAGCTGGAGGCGTCTCCTGAGAGCTGAACGCCAGACGGCGCCTGTTGCAACTTGGCTTCTCCGCGGTACGAGCTAGATCGCACACGTCTTTTGTTGGGTTTGGTTCTTGAGAAGGAGGCCCCATGAAGTCGCCATCGTACCCATGCTCGGCAAAGTACTGATCGACGTTGCCAAATGTATCATCGTCGTCGTCATCGTCGTTCTGATCCTGTGCCATATGCATGTTTGGATCCAGTGGCATAGGGATGTCCGGCACCGTTACGGCGGTCTTGCCATGGGGCCGACTTGGCGCCGACACGACTGGCGGTATTGTCTTTGGGGTGGTGTCCCCCGCCCCCAAACGAATCTGGCTCTTCGGCCAAAGCAGGGGCCAGCTCAGGCAGGCGCTGAGGGTCATCATGTCATCATCGTCGGCCCCGACGGGTCGAATCGGAGGTAACAAGTCGTCGCAGCCTGGCAGCACCCGAACCAGTTGAACCCTAAACAAGTTGGGTGGCATCTGGGTACCGTGGAACAAGGGGTTGCCCGGTTGAACGATTTTGCCCTTGGCGACATCGACCAACTCGTTGTTCACGAAGTGGAGGAGAGTGCACGGAACGTCGGCGGCGCCCTGCGAAAACATGTAGGGCGTCAGGGATGCCCAGTCAAAGGCAAGGAGATGAAGTCCTCGGCCAAGAGAGGCTTAATTAGTTACCGTGATGATGGCGTCGAGCTCGGCTAATGTCGAGGCACCGCCAACGGCGGGCGTGCAGTTGACGGAG
>NW_021170507.1:0-999 GCF_002162155.2 Triticum dicoccoides
CCTCAGGATATTGTAAACATGTAAATCGTTGTTCAGTTTCTAACTCCCAAGTAAGATATATATCAGGAACATATCTACCCTCAAATGGTGGAATATTCAATTTCAGTTTAGGAATATGGACATCATCTCGTACCTGAGGTGGTGGTGCAGGCCTACCATTACGAATATATACCTGAGGTCGACCTGCTGGTGGTGGTACAGGTGGCTGCACGTAGTGTTGATTTTGATCAACCTCATCCTCATAATCTCCCACATAATCATCCTCCTCCGCATCAGCAGCAGGAGCCACAGAAGTATCAACAGCAGCACCAACAGTTTGGCCAAACGCAAGAGGAACACGGCTTGCTTGGCGGAGGTCTGCTTCGCGACGTGGAGGTAGTCGTTGTTGTTGTTGTTGGAGAGGTGCGTTAGGTGCAGCGGGTGGTGGTGGTGGAAGACGCGTGAGCAATTCATTAAACTTGTTATCGAGCTTTGTTTCGAACGTCTTCTCAAAGCTAGTGATCTTCTCCATGGCCTCTTCAAAATTGTTCAGCACATCTTGCACCTGTTCAGTCATCATTTGCTAAAACTTATCATGAAGCTCCTTGTTCGATAAATTCTCCCAGTCAATCTCGTCGGCTTGTGATCCTGGCATGGTTAGCAGCAATAGAAACACACAAGAATATGATCCTACAGACTACGAACAAGTGGTGGTGGTGGGTGTCACAAATCCGTCAAGCAAATCTCAAATTCTTACCAGTTCTTACCCAGCAGCAGGCGGTGATCGGCAACCGTTGTAGTCAAAAACTCTCAAAGCTTGGATAGAGCGATTACCAGGGAGAGTCAAACGCACGACGTAGATGTATGTGGAGCTGGGAAGGCTTATAATATGGTAGCAAAAAGGATCAGCAATAATCAATTCAGAGATGCAAAGTTGAATAAACGCTCAACGACGGTACTGTGCTGGTCCTAGGCTAGACTGTGCTAGAGACGCGAGCCTAGAACACTAACAAAATCACG
>NW_021170508.1:0-934 GCF_002162155.2 Triticum dicoccoides
CAGCCCAAGTAGTTGGAATAGGATATAATCTACAATGTTCAGACCACCATACACATGCAAAACTAGTGAAAGCACAAACGGCAGCAGCAACTCGTCTCTCCTCAGGATATTGTAAACATGTAAATCGTTGTTCAGTTTCTAACTCCCAAGTAAGATATATATCAGGAACATATCTACCCTCAAATGGTGGAATATTCAATTTCAGTTTAGGAATATGGACATCATCTCGTACCTGAGGTGGTGGTGCAGGCCTACCATTACGAATATATACCTGAGGTCGACCTGCTGGTGGTGGTACAGGTGGCTGCACGTAGTGTTGATTTTGATCAACCTCATCCTCATAATCTCACACATAATCATCCTCCTCCGCATCAGCAGCAGGAGCCACAGAAGTATCAACAGCAGCACCAACAGTTTGGCCAAACGCAAGAGGAACACGGCTTGCTCGGCGGAGGTCTGCTTCGCGACGTGGAGGTAGTCGTTGTTGTTGTTGTTGGAGAGGTGCGTTAGGTGCAGCGGGTGGTGGTGGTGGAAGACGCGCGAGCAATTCATTAAACTTGTTATCGAGCTTTGTTTAGAACGTCTTCTCAAAGCCAGTGATCTTCTCCATGGCCTCTTCAAAATTGTTCAGCACATCTTGCACCTGTTCAGTCATCATTTGCTGAAACTTATCATGAAGCTCCTTGTTCGATAAATTCTCCCAGTCAATCTCGTCGGCTTGTGATCCTGGCATGGTTAGCAGCAATAGAAACACACAAGAATATGATCCTACAGACTACAAACAAGTGGTGGTGGTGGGTGTCACAAATCCGTCAAGCAAATCTCAAATTCTTACCAGTTCTTACCCAGCAGCAGGCGGTGATCGGCAACCGTTGTAGTCAAAAACTCTCAAAGCTTGGATAGAGCGATTACCAGGGAGAGTCAAACGCACGAC